>NC_084756.1:37481210-37486210 GCF_033978785.1 Entelurus aequoreus | reverse complement strand
ATTCACATGTGAATAATGCTGTATAATAAACTGTATTTATATTATTCACATGTGAATAATGCTGTATAATAGACTGTATTTATGTTATTCACATGTGAATAATGCTGTATAATAGACTGTATTTATATTATTCACATGTGAATAATGCTGTATAATACACTGTATTTATGTTATTCACGTGTGAATAATGCTGTATAATAGACTATTTATATTATTCACATGTGAATAATGCTGTATAATAGACTGTATTTATATTATTCACATGTGAATAATGCTGTATAATAGACTGTATTTATATTATTCACATGTGAATAATGCTGTATAACAGACTGTATTTATGTTATTCATAACACCAATGTTTTGTAGCTAATAATGCTTAGCTAACTTCAAAACAATAACGGTTTGTAGCGAATAATGTAGCTAATAACTTGTCAGCTTAAACACTTTCTAAGTGGCTAATATTGCTTTGTCTAGTACTAACACAAGCTAACATGGATACTTAATGATCAGCCTAATTGTTTTTATTGGAAATGTTGGCAACCAAAAACAACGTGATCATTAACCTAAGAGATCTAACAGCTAGCTGGCTAACATGATCTTTAAGGAGGAAAATGAGGGACATGTAGTGGTGAACGTAGTAGTAGGAACAGTGACAGGACTTTTGAAAAAGACTTAGTCTGTGCGTCTGTTTATTCCCCAAACCTCAGCTTACTTTGTGGCATTTCTCACTTCCTCGTTATTGCATTTTCCTCCCACCATATTTTTCCTTTATTTATTTTGGTGACGTGGCGCAACCCAGGAAGCCATCACAATGCTTGATTCTTGTCTCTCTAAAACAAACTCAAGGCCCCGGGGGCCACATCTGGCCCGCCTCGTCTTTTTATGCGGCTCGAAATAATGTGTCAATAAAGTACTTCATCTTTTCTTACTAAATATTCTGGTTCTTTCTATTTTGACAGAAAATTATTTTTTTTTTTTATATGTACTGCATGAAATTGCATACCTTTTCAACTTAAACATCAAATATTGCAGCAAAAATATACTCTCATGCTTTCCTATTTTTTGTCAAAACAAAAATAAAAATAAAATACTTAAATATCTCATACATTTCAATGCAAGTTATTTATTAAATTGTACACAGTAAAAATGGTGGTTTACATAAAAAAAAAACACTACCACTGTTTTTCACGGTCAAATTTTGTTGACAGAGCTGCCAGGTTGTTACCGTAAAATATACTGTGGTTGTTGATACGCTGTGATGCTGTAAATGAAGAAAAAAAACGACAATACAAAAAAATTTTACGGTACAAAAACTGGCAGCTCTGTTGCCAAAATTAGCACTGTTTTGTAAAATGTTGTAAAAACCACTGTAAATTTTACAGTAAGATTCCGGCTACAAACTTGACAGTTGTTTCCGTTTTTACATTTACTGTAATATGTTGTAAAAAAAACAAAAAACAACAACAACAACAACAACACTATATTTTACAGAAAAATTCTGGTGCCTGAGTTGCCAGTTTTTACAGTGTATTTAAAAAAAATTAAACAAATTTAATAAATAAACAAAACTTTTTTTTTTTAATACATCAATTGTAAAAAATACGTATAAAAAAACTAAAAATTAAAAAATGAAAAAAAAACATATATATATATATATATATATATATATATATATATATATATATATATATATATATATATATATATATATATATATATATATATATATATATATACACACATTATTTGCCCTCGAATGGCAGCCATAACTGCGATGTGGCCCTAATAATAATTTAAAATATATATATATATATATATTTTTTTTAATACATTTAATAAATAAATAAATGTAAAAAAAATTATATACATAAATTGTAAAAAACATGTATAAAAAAAACTAAAAATTAAAAAATGAAAAAAAAAAAAACATATATATATATATATATATATATATATATATATATATATATATATATATATATATATATATATATATATATATATATATATATATATATATATATACACACATTATTTGCCCTCTAATGGCAGCCATAACTGCGATGTGGCCCTCAATGAAATTGAGTTTGACACCCCTGCTAAAATCACAAAGATGACCATTTTGCCATTGAGAAAAAAAAAAAATAATACTAATTAAAAAAATATATAATTATATATATATATATATATATATATATATATATATATATATATATATATATATATATATATATATATATATATATATATATATATATATATATATATATATATATATATATATATATATATATATATATATTTATTTATACATATTTTTTACAATTTATGTATTTAAAAAAAAAATTTAATATTTATATATTTATTAAATTTGTTTAAAAAAATGTGTAAGGGCAAATAATATATATATATATATATATATATATATATATATATATATATATATATATATATATATATATATATATATATATATATATATATATATATATATATATATATATATATATATATATATATATATATTTCAACTCAATGTGCCCCCTGAGTCAAAGAGTTTTGGGACCCCTGACTTTTTGTTTCTGCAGGTATTAACACATTTAAGTTAATGCTTTTAACGCCTTTTTAACGCAACTTAACACAAAAGTAATGCTCATGTCCCGCTGCAGATGCTTATTATATATAGTCATACAGATGGTTATTATATATAGTCACACAGATGGTTATTATATATAGTCATACAGATGGTTATTCTGTATAGTCATACAGATGGTTATTATATATAGTCATACAGATGGTTATTATGTATAGTCATACAGATGGTTATTATATACAGTCATACAGATGCTTATTATATATAGTCATACATATGCTTATTATATATAGTCATACAGATGCTTATTATATATAGTCATACAGATGGTTATTATATATAGTCATACAGATGGTTATTATATATAGTCATACAGATGCTTATTATATATAGTCATACAGATGGTTATTATATATAGTCATACAGATGGTTATTATATATAGTCACACAGATGGTTATTATATATAGTCATACAGATGCTTATTATATATAGTCATACAGATGGTTATTATATATAGTCATACAGATGCTTATTATATATAGTCATACAGATGGTTATTATATATAGTCATACAGATGCTTATTATATATAGTCATACAGATGGTTATTATATATAGTCATACAGATGCTTATTATATATAGTCATACAGATGGTTATTATATATAGTCATACAGATGGTTATTATATATAGTCATACAGATGCTTATTATATATAGTCATACAGATGCTTATTATATATAGTCATACAGATGGTTATTATATATAGTCATACAGATGGTTATTATATATAGTCACACAGATGGTTATTATATATAGTCATACAGATGCTTATTATATATAGTCATACAGATGGTTATTATATATAGTCATACAGATGCTTATTATATATAGTCATACAGATGGTTATTATATATAGTCATACAGATGCTTATTATATATAGTCATACAGATGGTTATTATATATAGTCATACAGATGCTTATTATATATAGTCATACAGATGCTTATTATATATAGTCATACAGATGCTTATTATATATAGTCATACAGATGCTTATTATATATAGTCATACAGATGGTTATTATATATAGTCCAAAGCATACAATTGTCTATAGACTGTATTGTAAGCTTTTGACAATGATGAGTCGAAAAGTTGTGAATCTTACATGAACTGTGGCCAAATGAAGCACCAAAATACACAATAATATTTCAAGTAACCCTTTCAAATGCAATAAACATAAGTTCCATTACATAATGATGCTAAATAGGTAAAGAAACAAAAATAAAATGAACTCTCAATTTATGTTAGCAAAAATTGCACTTCAATAAATGTTGATCATGAAGTGCAGTTTTTTCCCATTAATTGGAAAAACTGGGTAACGGGGTTTGTTTTGTTGTCTTTTTTTGTTGCCTTAATTTTCGCAAAATCCGTTGAATTACTTGTGATGTTAGACAATAATTTCTGTTTGTCCACTCATTCTTCATTGGATAGTAAATCTGTGCGAGCTGTACAGTGACTACTCTCAAGTAAACGCAAGAGCGCCACACTCACTTTTGTCATCTTGGACACAAAACCATCTCTTAACTTTCAAGTTGAGGTTTTTTTCCTGGTCTCTAACTAACCCCCCGCCCCCCCCCAGGAGTTTAGTTTGGCACATGCATTTGTTCCTCCTCCTCTTCCCCCATGTTTACTATTTTGCCACCTATTAGAGTGGCACAAAGTGCTATCCTGTCCTACTTTAGCCTAAAATTGTGCATTTTGGGTGCATGTGTGTTTTAACTCAAAGGTAAAAAAAAAAAAGGCGTTTATGGCATCTGTTCACTTGCTTATCGTAAACACCTGACACACTCGCTCACCTTGACCTACCACACACACACACACACACACACACACACACACACACACACACACACACACACACACACACACACACACACACACACACACACACACACACACACTCACACACACACACACACACACACACACACACAAATGTAAACATGTAACATAAGACACACATGTCCACATGGACTCAGCTCCAGTTGCACAACATGCGAAGTGACAAACTTTGGCCAAAGAAACACTCTCATATCTGCAAAGCACCCAGGAAAAGGTGCCTATGAAGACTTTTAGTACTTGGGAAGAAAACTTAAAAGTGTATTGTTGTGTTGGTGCAACGACATGAGTACAAGTATACCGTATTTCCTTGTTTTGGCGCAGGGAATATAGTATTCGCACGTCTAGAATTACTGCCGGGTCAAACTCGTTTCTCAAAATAATTAACGCATGCTTGGCCTTATCGCCGGTTTATTATTGAAGCTGGATCAAATTCGTTTCGCAAAATATTAATTTTATTATCGCATGTCTATAATTTTCGCCGGGTCAAACTCGTTTCGCAAAA
>NC_084756.1:37446210-37476210 GCF_033978785.1 Entelurus aequoreus | reverse complement strand
TTATTTGTTTATTGAAAGAAAATTCTATGAAGAGAAAAGTTATTTGCAAATGTGGTTACAATGCTAAAAAAAATGAAAAGTTAAAGCTAAAAAAAGAAATACACTTTATTGAGTTAACATTATTTCTTTATAGGGGGAAAAATGTTATGAGCTAGAGAATATAACAACTACACTACCCAGCATGCAACGGGAGTTACGAGCATGCGCGGTAGCCCCGAAAAGTGTTGCATGTTGCCACGCTGTGAAAGTAAACGTCAAGAACTCAGCCAACACGCCTCGTCTGCATTATTTATAATTAGACAAACAACACATCTACAGTGTGATTTTGTTTTGTTTACAAGGAAAGAAAAACAAAAGTTAAAAAAGGGAGATATGTTGTGTATATATGTATGTGCTGCGGTTGTTTTAAGAACGTTGCGACAGCTGCCGTAAAGGAGGTGCGTTGCTAGCCTGGTTGCTATGTTTCCGGTTGGTCGTAAAAGTGTTCGTCTTTTGTTTTGAACTTTATTACACCTTGGAGCGCTTTTTCCCGTCCATTGTTTTCCTGCTTTCGCTATCTGCGCCTAATGACTGAGCTACGTGACGCCATTTCTTGTGATGTCCCACGGAGCATTTCTGGTCGGGACGGGATTCGAATAAAGACCCAACTCTTTTCCTTTACTATAGTGGTCTCGATAACGGGTACCGGTTCTCAAAAAGGGATTCGAAGCCCGAGTACTCGGTTCTTTTCTTATCAAACAACCGGGAAAACCGGTTTCGAGTATCATCCCTAGTAGCAATAGACGAGGCGATAAACCAAATCTTAGCTTCGGATCGCGGCGATTTGTCGTGAACGATGGAAACCTACGATGTACACAAGGATATGCAATGAACATTTCATATCAGCTATGTAAACAAACTATTCACACCTGATTTGTTTCACAAAATGTGAAATAATACAATATGGGATGATACAAATATGATTGTTGAAAATGCACCCATGTCTGTGTGATGCTAGGTACCGTTTTTATTTTTTCATGATGCCTCATCTGATTGGCTTGAAAACTTTATCAATGTAAATGTTGAGCTTCATATATGGGTGAGGGCCGACATCCGGGCAACTGAGCTACATACGGGTTCTTCCAGCCATAGCCACCAGACTGGCGTTGAAAACAAACCGTTGCCATTACTCTTTAACCTGTCGACCTACGCTGGTTAAACCCGTCATTCTGCCTCCAAAATGCCGAAAAACTGTGTTGTTTTTGGTTGTGCTAACCACAACCGGAAACAGGGAAAACAAAGGTTGTATTTTGTTCTGCCAAAGCGTGATAAAAGCCCACAGAGACGAGACAAATGGCTCGCAGCTTTACACCGGGAAAACGAGGACGGTTCTCACTGGAGTCCCCCAAAGTCCCGGGTCGTGTGTTCGGATCACTTTGTTTCTGGTAAATATAAGGAACAAAAATCCACCTTCTTAACCACAACTTGGCTATACCGTCCGTGCTAATGTTGTACTTGTTGAATTTGTACCTTATAATGTTCGACAGCTGAAGTTGTTGTTGTACAAAAATAACATGCGGTATATACTATATAGTCTATAGCCTAGCTAGCTATTTTCGAAAACCGGACAACGAGCGGATACCAAAGGCAGCGTTAAGATGGACACCACCGGGAAAACGTAAGCCAGGACGGCCAAAGAACACCTGGCGAAGAACAGTTGAAGGGGAGCTGAAAGAGATGAAGCTTACATGGGGCGAGGCACAGAGACTAGCACAGCAGCGAGACGAATGGCGTCGAGTCGTCGAAGCCTTATTTCCCATCCGGGAAGAAGAGGATTAAGTTAAGTAAGTAATATACTATATAGTCTATAGCCTAGCTAGCTATTTTCGAAAACCGGTTTCGTTTAAATTTGCACTTAACAGTTGGGTTTTTAAAAACCAATAAACCCTGTAATTTCCATGTTGCCATTCAATACATGTAGCCCTCAAATCTCTCAATATTTTATACACTAACACTTGATCTTGTTGATAACTTCCGCGTCTCTTTCTTAGTAGCGCGCAGGCTAAGCTAACTAGCAAGCTAAGCTAAGCCCGAGAAGCTTTAAAGTTCACTGAGACGAGTCTGACGCAAATAATACATTTTCATTTTTTCCACACGATATGCGAATAAGTAAAAATGCGTAAATGAAGGATTTAACGCAGACTTCCAAGACCACGACGCTCGTTAAATGCTTTTTCTGTCAATGCTGTGTTCGCTGTGAGCTGCTTTGTTTTCAACGAATTCCCGGTTGCTAGGGGATTGGTAGGCGGAAGTGACGTAGGTCCGCCCTCACCCATAGAGAAAAATTGGAAAATTTCAATATGAAGTTTGTGAAACAGTTTTTTAATTAAAAGCATTTTTGAACAGGACGCCTTTTGTAATAAAAAATTTAAAAAAAGCTTAACAATGTGAGTTTTCATTAGAATCACTTCAGTAGTTTTTTCACAATCACACTGTTACTGCCACGCGGATTTGTAAACAGACAGTAGGCTCTTCTGTGTGTGCTTTTTCCTTACCTTGGTCATGAGAAGAAATCCATTCTTGTTTGGAATCTGCCATATCAGCCCATAAATACTTGTAGGCATCCAGACTCTTGTACGCCTTAAGGTCCTTTCGATGGTGAATCGACGAGGTTTTAGCATGCTTCTCGGTAAAAGGTACGGATCCCTTGTGCCAACAAGGTTCAACTTCTCTCGGTAACGTTTCTTCGACTCTTCATCCAAATGCACAACTTCATTGGATAGCAAATCAGCCATAATTCGGATGAAATCGGTGAAAATGTAGCGCAGAAATCAAACTGAATCTGTACGAACACGCAGGAACGAGCTGAGCGGTTGACCGGCAAGATGGCGGCGTAACACAAAGTCACGTGATAAAACCACGTGACTGCAAAGCCTCTATAAACAATGCTGTTGCTAACGACGCCATTGAAGCTAACTTAGCTAGGGAGCTAACGTGATAGCATCGGGCTCAAATGCAGATATAAACAAAATAAATAAACCCCTGACTGGAAGGATGGACAGAAAATCAACAATACTATTAAACCATGACATGTAAATACACGGTTAATGCTTTCCACCTTGGCGAAGGTTAACAATGCTGTTGCTAACGACGCCATTGAAGCTAACTTAGCTAGGGAGCTAACGTGATAGCATCGTGCTCAAATGCAGATATAAACAAAAGAAATAAACCCCTGACTGGAAGGATAGACAGAAAATCAACAATACTATTAAACCATGGACATGTAAATACACGGTTAATGCTTTCCAGCTTGGCGAAGGTTAACAATGCTGTTGCTAACGACGCCATTGAAGCTAACTTAGCTAGGGAGCTAACGTGATAGCATCGGGCTCAAATGCAGATATAAACAAAAGAAATAAACCCCTGACTGGAAGGATAGACAGAAAATCAACAATACTATTAAACCATGGACATGTAAATACACGGTTAATGCTTTCCAGCTTGGCGAAGGTTAACAATGCTGTTGCTAACGACGCCATTGAAGCTAACTTAGCTAGGGAGCTAACGTGATAGCATCGGGCTCAAATGCAGATAGAAACAAAATACATAAACCCCTGATTGGAAGGATAGACAGAAAATCAACAATACTATTAAACCACGGACATGTAACTACACGGATAATGCTTTCCAGCATGGCAAAGCTTAAAAATGCTGTTGCTAACGACGCCATTGAAGCTAACATAGTACAACGGGACCTCACAGAGCTATGATAAAAACATTAGCGCTCTACCTACGCCAGCCAGCCCCCATCTGCTCATCAACACCCGTGCTCACCTGCGTTCCAGCGATCGACGGAAGGACGAATGACTTCACCCGATCATCCGTGCGGTCGTCGGCTAGCGTCGGCTAGCGCGTCTGCTATCCAAGGAAGTCCTCCTGGTTGTGTTGCTGCAGCCAGCCGCTAATACACCGATCCCACCTACAACTTTCTTCTTTGCAGTCTCCATTGTTCATTAAACAAATTGCAAAAGATTCACCAACACAGATGTCCAGAATACTGTGGAATTTTGAGATTAAAACAGCTATTTTGTATCGGATTCAATGGGGTACCAATACTTCCGTTTCACTGGCTATGTCACGCGCATACGTCATCATACATAAGACGTTTTCAGACGGATATTTCTCGGGAAATTTATAATGTCACTTTATAAGTTAACCTGGCCGTATTGGCATGTGTTGCAATGTTAAGATTTCATCATTGATATATAAACTATCAGACTGCGTGGTCGCTAGTAGTGGCTTTCAGTAGGCCTTTAACGTCGGACTGGTTTGATATTGTCATTACTGCCACAAGTGGTGGAAAGGTGTATTACAACTGAGTAATATATTTGTCGGCATAAACAGCCATCTCAAGTGTGTGTGCACATTTAAAAAGAAACAGCCATTTTCCAACTATCATTCTTTAATTCCATCAATATCAAAAAGTGCTGGTGAAAAAAGAACCTCAATAAATTCTCAAAATTCATATTAACAAAAAAAAAAAAACAACAACCCCAAAAAAGACTAAAATAACTTATGGTACAATAAAAAAATGTACATTTCTTAAAAATCTGAACAGTATTTTAGCCACCAACATGAGAAAAAACCGACAGTTGGCCAGGTGGAGGTAGGTTGTCACCATGCTGAAAAATCGAACAAAAAAAACGCCCGTCTGGTCCTGACCTCGGCTTGGACGACACTCGCCGCCGCCATCGAGGGGGACTTTCGAGGCGAGGCGAGAACTCCCTGGAAGACCAGCCGGGTCCCGACCAGACGGCGGGAAAAAAAGTCCTGAAAAAAGTCGGAACTCCCGGCAAACAAACGTTACGCTTTTAAGAACCGGCCGGTGAACGGAGAACATCAGCAAGCGTAGAAGGACTTCCTGTGCGAGCGGGGAATGTGGGAAACGAGGGAACGTGATATTTGACGCCTCGGCTCGTGTTTGCGTGGGGAAACGTGAAAAGGTGAGCGTCACAGTGTTCCTCCCCGCGGGACCTGAAGGTGTCGTCAGGACACCGGCGGGAGAGAAAGAGAGGCAACAATCTGAACTTTGGCCGAGTTCCAACCTTTGAGCTGGAAGAGGAACTGAACGTCCGCTCGCTGAGGAACACGTGCAGCGTCATATCAAAGCTGGAGGGATGGTTGGTTGGTTGCTATGGCTACAGACATCCTCAAAAAGGGAGCTTGTGTGTGCGTACAACAGTCAGCAGTCATCCAATAGTCTTTGTCCCTTTACACAAGCCCCGCCCCCCTGTGCTCCACTACCGGCGGAGCTGCTCCAGTCTGGCTTTGAGCGCCTCCTGCTTGGCGCGGAGTTTGTCCCGCTGGGTCTGCAGGGTGAAGGCGTGGTCCTCCAGGCCGTAGATGCAGTCCCTGGCCTTCTTCAGGATCACCACCTTGGACGCCTTGTCGTTGTGCGACAGCTCGGGCACGTTGTCGCGCAGACGCACAAAGCAGTTCTTCAGCTCGTTGCGGCGCTGGCGCTCCATCACGTTGTGCGTCCGCCGCCGCTCCTCCTCGTCCTCCGTCTCCGCGGAGCTCCGGGACGAGTGGTGGTGGTGGTGGTGTTCGTGGTAGCGGGAGGAGTGGGGGGGCCGCGAGAGCCTGTCGGCGGTCCGCGAGCGCTTGCTGGACGAGCAGGGGGGCGGGGACGCCGGGCGTGGCGCCGCGTAGTTGTGCTGCTGCTGGATCTCCAGGTGGTGGCGCTGGAGAGCCCGCTGTTCCTCGTCCTGCTTCTGCTGGCGGGCTGAGAGTTCTGCGGAAGGCCTGGAGGGGCAGCGGCCCACCGTCACCACGTCAATCTCCTCCTCTGTGGGACACAATCACACGTTAGTGACCTTTGACACGCGAGTGTGTGGCTAGTGGCACTTCATTAAAGTACGCTTTTATTTTCCTAGATTCAAACACAGTGTTACTGTTCAAACTGGTGGCCCAAAATATCAAATATACTTTAGAATTAAAATCTGCCTTGTTTTTAATGAATACTTAGGTCTACTACACTACTATGTTGTCATTATGGTGGTACTTAATGAATACTTAGGTCTACTACACTACTGTATTTAATGTTGTCATTATGGTGGTACTTAATGAATACTTAGGTCTACTACGCTACTGTATTTTAAAGTTGTCATTATGGTGGTACTTAATGAATACTTAGGTCTACTACACTACTGTATTTAATGTTATTATGGTGGTACTTAATGAATACTTAGGTCTACTACACTACTGTATTTAATGTTATGGTGGTACTTAATGAATACTTAGGTCTACTACGCTACTGTATTTAATGTTGTCATTATGGTGGTACTTAATGAATACTTAGGTCTACTACACTACTCTATTTAATGTTATTATGGTGGTACTTAATGAATACTTAGGTCTACTACGCTACTGTATTTAATGTTGTAATTATGGTGGTACTTAATGAATACTTAGGTCTACTACACTACTGTATTTAATGTCATTATGGTGGTACTTAATGAATACTTAGGTCTACTACACTACTGTATTTAATGTTATTTTGGTGGTACTTAATGAATACTTAGGTCTACTACACTACTGTATTTAATGTTGTCATTTTGGTGGTACTTAATGAATACTTAGGTCTACTAAACTACTGTATTTAATGTTATTATGGTGGTACTTAATGAATACTTAGGTCTACTACGCTACTGTATTTAATGTTATTATGGTGGTACTTAATGAATACTTAGGTCTACTACAATACTGTATTTAATGTTATTATGGTGGTACTTAATGAATACTCAGGTCTACTACGCTACTTAGAGAGTCAAGTTGGGTTTGGGAACCACATTAGTCACAACTTCCTCTAAAGTGAACATTGTAACAGTTAAAGCTAACATTACTTAAACGCCAGGAAAAGTAATGGATATTATACACACAAAAAAGACCCATAAACAAACTAAACAAGGTCAGCACTTCCTGTGTGGTCAATGGCCAGCAGCTAAACTGTCATTAGGAGCTAATGGCAGTGGAAACAGCACGTGGGGCCAATGTTACGCTGACAGTTGGGACCGCACCACCCCCCGCCCCCGCCCACACACAGAGAACATCAAAGAGCATCTTACACATCTGCAGCTAACGGTCAGATAAGCAAAGTTCAAAGGTCAACGTGGGCTCAACTCAATTACACATTAACCACTATGCTCGTTAGGCCGCTCTGAACCGCGCTGCGTCTCACCTGAGTCGCTGGACGAGTACGCGGACAGCTCGCCGCCGGTCGACCCGTAGTCCGACGTGGTCTCGCTGGGCTCCTGCGTCTCCATCAGGTTCTGGCAGTCCAGCGTGGAGCCGGCCAGCCCCTCGAAGATGGTGGTGTCGATGTCAGACAGCAGCGGGCTGGAGCCCAGCATGGAGGACGCCAGCTTCTCCTCCAGGATCTTGTCCGAGGCCAGGCACTGCCACAGGCCGTCCTCGCCGCTCTCCTCCGGGGGCGCCCCGTCCTTTAGCGGGGCGCCGGGGTGGAAGAAGGCGCAGTTCCAGTTGAGCTGCATGTCGTGGTCCTCCAGGAGGATGTCCGACACGTAGCTCAGCTGGTCGCCCTTGGAGAGGGGCTTGCCGTCGCCCCCCGGGCCCGTCTTCATCGGGGGAGACTGCGGGGGCGTCGGGAGGGACTGGAGGTCCTTCATCAAACTTTGGCAGAACTCGTCGTCAAAGAACAGGGGGTCCGAGTAGAGCCAGTCTTGCGACTGACCAAAGCTCTGCAACATGTTCAATCGCAGAATCTGCCCGGGGGGAAAAATCAATGATGTAGTTAGCGATCTGAAGTCCTTTGATAAAGCACTCACCCCCCCCCCACCACCACCAGATTGATGTCTTTTATATGTGTCTACATCAAGGTAGCCCCGCCCACTCCTTTGAAGGCCACTGACAACCCCCCACTTCTCCCCATGACATCACAGCAACAGCTGGAGGTGCAGACGCTCAACACCTCTTTGCGAAATTCACCCTACAAAGAAAGTTCTTGGTCGAAATATTTGACTTGTATGGAAATGAGAAGAAAATGGGGTGAAAATGTGTTTAAGTCGGAGGACAAACAACACAAACATTCCTAATTGTTAGAAAGCCCACGGTTTATCTTGAACATGCTTCACAGTATTTGCTGAGCGCCGTTTTGACCTACTAAATTCAGTGGCCCTTGAACTCACCGTCAGCTTGTTTACATTAGGGCTGCAACAACTAATCGATTAAAATCGATTATAAAAATAGTTGCCGATTAATTTAGTCATCGATTCATTGGATCTATGCTATGTGCATGCGCAGAAGCTTTTAAAAAAAAAAAAAAAAAAGTTTTTTTTTTTTTTTAAATAAACCTTTATTTATAAACTGCAACATGTACAAACAGCTGAGAAACAATAATCAAAATAAGTATGGTGCCAGTATGCTGTTTTTTTCAATAAAATACTGGAAAGGATAGAAATGTAGTTTGTCTCTTTTATCCGATTATTAATCGAAGTAATAATCGACAGATTAATCGATTATCAAATTAATCATTAGTTGCAGCCCTAGTTTACATGTATAACTTTCTCTGACGCTGCCACAGAAAGGCGGGTTTTATGCCACGCCTCCTTTGTCTCATCGTGTCCACCAAACGTTTTATACTGTGCGTGAACGCACAAAGGTGAGCTTTGTTGATGTCATTTAATTGTGTGGAGTGCTAATCAGGAATATTTGGTCACTGCACGACTGCAAGCTAATCCATGCTAACATGCTATTTAGGCTAGCTGCATGTACTTATCTTGCATGTACATCATCATGCCTCGTTTGTAGCTATATTTGAGTTCATTTCATGTCCCTTACTTATGTCCTCAGTGTATGTAGTTAATTTTGGTTTCATGACACATTCTCTGTATGCATTATTGGCTACATTTCAAACAGTCGTTTGTCTGCCACTTTGTTCCAGACCACAGCAAACGTTACCCAGCATAAGGTATTCTGTGTATGTAGTTTACTTTTGTTTCATGACACATTCTCTGTATGTATTATTGGCTACATTTCTGATAGTTGTCTGCCACATTGTTCCAGACCACAGCAAACATTACACATAGGACATAATGCTGGCAAAAGTTTGCTGTGGTCTGGAACAACGTGGCAGACCAACAACTATCAGAAATGTAGCCAATAATACATAGAGAATGTGTCATGAAACAACAATAAACTACATACACAGAGGACATAATACTGGGTAACGTTTGCTGTGGTCTGGAACAACGTGGCAGACAAACAACTATCAGAAATGTAGCCAATAATGCATACAGAGAATGTGTCGTGAAACAAAAATGAACTACGTACACAGAGGACATAATGCTGGGTAAGTATTTTGTTCTTGTTTCATGACACATTGGCTACATTTCTGTTTTCTGCCACGTTGTTCCAGACCACAGCAAACGTCAACACGTTGTTCCGGACCACAGCAAATGATACCCAGCATTATGTCCTCTGTGTACGTAATTTACTTTTGTTTCATGACACATTCTCTGTATGCATTATTGGCTACATTTCTGATAGTTGTTTGTATTCACGTTGTTCCAGAACACAGCAAACGTTATACAGGAGGACATAATGCTGGGTAACGTTTGCTGTGGTCTGGAACAACGTGGCAGACAACTATCACAAATGTAGCCAATAATGCATACAGAGAATGTGTCGTGAAACAAAAACAAACTACGTACACAGAGGACATAATGCTGGGTAAGTAGTTTGTTCTTGTTTCATGACACATTGATAGTCGTTTGTCCGCCACGTTGTTACAGACCACAGCAAACGTTACACAGAGGACATAATGCTGGGTAAGTAGTTTGTTCTTGTTTCATGACACATTGATAGTCGTTTGTCCACCACGTTGTTACAGACCACAGCAAACGTTACAAAGAGGACATAATGCTGGGTAAGTAGTTTGTTCTTGTTTCAAGACACATTGATAGTCGTTTGTCCGCCACGTTGTTACAGACCACAGCAAACGTTACACAGAGGACATAATGCTGGGTAAGTAGTTTGTTCTTGTTTCATGACACATTCTCTGTATGCATTATTGGCTACATTTCTGATAGTCGTTTGTCTGCCACGTTGTTCCAGACCACAGCAAACGTCACGTTGTTCCGGACGACAGCAAACGTTACCCAGCATTATATCCTCTGTGTACGTAGTTTACTTTTGTTTCACGACACATTCTCTGTATGCACTATTGGCTACATTTGTGATAGTTGTCCACCACGTTGTTCCAGACTGCAGCAAACGTTACACAGAGGACATAATGCTGGAAAAAAGTTTGCTGTGGTCTGGAACAACGTGGCAGACAAACAACTATCAGAAATGTAGCCAATAATGCATACAGAGAACGTGTCGTGAAACAACAATAAACTACGTACACAGAGGACATAATGCTGGGTTAACCTTTGCTGTGGTCTGGAACAACGTGGCAGACAAAACGTCACCACGTTGTTCCAGACCACAGCAAACGTTACCCAGCATTACGTCCTGTTGTCTCATGGCACATTGTATGTATTATTGGCTACATTTCTGATAGTTGTTTGTCTGCCACATTGTTCCAGACCACAGCAAATGTTGCCCAGCTTGCAAAGTATGTAATGAGAAGACGGCCTCGGACACACACACAGTCATTTCCACTTGACATTCCCCCCCACGCACTTAAAGTAGACGTAAGATTTACACGCAGCAGGGCGTGGGGGCCGCTGTCATAAACCACATGGTGCGTTCAAGTGCAGCAGGTCCGGGTGCGGAACAAAGCCACACTGTGCGCCGGTCCGAGGAGTTAAAAGCACGGCTTTATGGGCGCAGACACACATGCGCCCATTTAAAGTCGGGCTACATTCCACGCGTGGACCATTTTCCCACCGGGCCGGTCTACTTTCAGGGCAGTGCGCAGTTTACGTAAAAAAGGCGAAACGTTACGCAGGGCGGAAGTGCTTTAAAGCCGCCTTTGAAGCCAACGTTACACATTGAATACTACACGTTGCACATTGCATACAACGCAGTGCGGCCGGCCTTTTTAAAAGCCCACGCGTGGAGCCACCATGCGTGGTTTTACTACTAAACACATGTTAGCTAGCTTGCTAGCGAAAGACACGTTGCAGGGGAAAAATAAAAAAATAGCGTTCTTACCGGCAGTTGACACGAGAGAACAAAGAGGACGCGGTTGGTGGAAGCGAGCAAAGTGTCCCACTTAAAAGTCCACGGTGAGTGTGAGGGTGAGGGCGTACTTCGTGTGGACTTTCCTGCGTGTAAACTTGAGGCGGGAACAAGGCAGCATGGTGCGAGTATCCGGGCTCACCAAAAAGTGGGTGTGGCCAGCATGGCCGCGGCGCTTTTATACGCCCGTCTCGCCGGTGTGTCCCTCCGCGGAGCCAAAAAAAAAAAAAAACGCGCCAAAACGTCCAAAGCCGCCAGCGAGCGCTCGCTTCCGCGGGGAAGTCGCAAATATTCCACGTCCTCGTTTGCTATCTCGAAAAGGGGAAACGCCTTCGCGGCGGCGGAGGCGGGGCGTTTGTACTCGGCGGCTCAAAGCGGGGTCTACTTTCGCCTGGGCCGGGCCGGCGGAGGGGTATGAGCGAAGGGTGCGTTTCCAGGAAAAGGATGGCGGTAAAAGTAGTGAGCACAATCCCACACGTGGATAGAGAGGAGAAGCCGGGTGTCTCTCTGCCTGTCTGTCGCCACACGCTGCCTGTCTGGCGCTCACCCGTCTGTCTGACCCCTGAAAGCCTGAAATTGATATTTAAACATGAATTCATCTTCCCTGACTAAATGTTCTGTCCGTTTTTGACATCATAAATACACACTTTTAAACTTCAATAGTCTCTAATATTAAAAAACGTTTTTTAAATGAATAAATAAACCTTAAATATCTGCTTGACTTGTGATTTAAAAGCAATTTATCCATCAAATCGTACACAGTAAAAATGACAACAGACCTTACAGTAAAATTCTAGCATTTTATTTTTTTTACCTTAAAAACTGCCTTTATTAATTATAAATTGGAGAAATTTACTTCAAACTGGGAAAATTGGGTAAACTAAAGTCAAATAAACCTGACTTTAATTTTTCGAATTAGTGATTGTACTGCAAAAAAAAAAAAAAAAGTGTATATGTATGTATGTATATATATAATTATATGTGTATGTGTGTATGTATATATATATATATATATATATATATATATATATATATATATATATATATATGTATGTATATATATGTATATATATATATGTATATATATATATATATATATATATATATGTATATATATATATATATATATATATATATATATATATATATATATATATATATATACATACATATATATACATATATGTATATATGTATATGTATCTGTTTATATTTTATTTTATTTCTGATTATTATTATTATTAATGTTTTGTTTTTTTAAAATGTTCTGCTTATTTAATACATCGATGTATTTGTAGATATAACTTTATTTTTATTTTTTTTATTTTTTGGGGGGGGGGTGGGTGGTATGGGTGGGATATAAACAAAAATATTTGGACATTTAGGGCAGACAATAAACATATGATGTATGTGAATATGATGTAATGGATAGGAATTTCTGATGCTGGATGTCAATAAAAATAAAATTAAATTTTTTTAAAAAAAAACTTTACTGTATTTCCATGTAAAGTAATACACTTTAGCAGTGGTTCTCCAACTTTTTACATCAAGTATCAGCATAATGACCAACTTTAAAGACACAGTAACATAGTAGGCCTATGTATTCATTAAAAACAAGGCAGAGGTTTCATTTAACAAGCGTATTTAATGTTTTGGTTGTATTATTACGTGACATTACAATGCACAAACATCAACAATGACACCCCGTGTATAGTGCTATACTTACAGGCAGTTTGAGAGTCACTATACTGTTTACTATATACACTATAAAAACAACAGCCGAGGATTTTATTGTAAGTGAAAAAAAAAGGCTGCTCAGTTGCATTAATTTTACCGTAAAAAAACAAACAAAAAATATTGTTTTTCTATTCCATTTACAGTAATATGCTGTTTAAAAAAACACAGACACACTGAATATCAACAACTTGAGGACACTTCTGTGCATGTTTGTTGTTGAACTACTGTATTCAAACAAATTTATTTTTTTTAACATATATGCATACTAGATTTAGCTATTTTGCTGTTCTAGTTTTTATTTTTTTTTTATTTTTTAATATCTTTTTTATGTTTTTATTGTATTTTTTTTAATACACTGTAGCACTTTGAGGTTGTTTACTCAATGTAAAGTGTTTTTTTACAAATAAAGTCTATTATTATTATCAAAATATGTCTTTTAGCGCCTTTTTTTTTAAACATAAAGTTGACTATTATTATTTACTTTAAAAAGCATCACTGGCCGCTTGTAGCATTTTAGCGAGGCGTCAATCAATAAACAGTAAAGCCTTCTCAAATAAACTAGAATTTAAATATTGTGTATTCATATAGAGTTCATGTCTACTTCATTTCATTATTTTACCTTTTTTTTTTTTTTTTTAAATTTTTTAATTAGTCAATCCAACAACATAATACACAGTAATACCATACTAACACAATTCAAATTCCAAAACCCAGCAACATTCAGAATAACAATTGAGCGGACACACAAACATGACACAAAACAGTCCAAAAGTAGTCAAACAAAAATGAATAATATCAACAACAGTGTCAATATTATTAGCAATTCCAACACAGCAATATTATCATTAAAGCCATTTATAAAAATTTAAAAAACATTAAAAAAAAAAAAAAGAACAATAGTGTCAAAGTGGCACATTTTACCTTTTTTTTTTTTTTTTTTTTTTAAATATAATGATTGAACTAATCTGCCGAATACAGTACACGCGTGTCCTCATTCACAACTTTTTTTTCCTACTCAACTTTAAAGCACTTTAGCGTACCAAAATACGTGAAAGGGGGAAAGTGGGAATATGAGTCCAGCCTCCCATAATACCGCAGTACGTCCTCCTCCCTTACATAACGGTTGGGGGGGAAGGGGGGAGGGGGGACCCACACACACACGTGCTGCAGACTCCAGCCAATCACAGGCGGCCCTGCGGTGCACGTGACGCTCGGCCTGGTCCAAGGAATTCTGCAAGGAGACGCCAAAGCTTGACGGAGACCATCACATCACATCACATCACATCACCCACGTCCACGCACCGAGTGCAGGCTGACTTTTGTGCGCCGTGAGACATCAGAGGCAGCTTCTCTTTTTATTTATTTTATTTTGTATTCTTGCAGCACATTGAGAAATTAAATGATAAAAAAGCACCGGAGTGTTCCAGATTTGGACGCGTCAGGGTGCAGCGGGCCAACATTCTGTAACAGGACCCGCACTGAGCGGAGAAGAAGTGGGTTAATGTGCCACCTACAGGCCGTCTGGCAGACTGGCCTGATGATTCACTACTTCACTTCACCCCTGCATCATTTCCACCTCATATCAACCTCATATCAACCACTAAGATGATTCACTACTTCACTTCACCCCTGCATCATTTCCACCTCATATCAACCTCATATCAACCACTAAGATGATTCACTACTTCACTTCACCCCTGCATCATTTCCACCTCATATCAACCTCATATCAACCACTAAGATGATTCACTACTTCACTTCACCCCTGCATCATTTCCACCAAATATCAACCTCATATCAACCACTAAGATGATTCACTACTTCACTTCACCCCTGCATCATTTCCACCAAATATCAACCTCATATCAACCTCATATATCAACCATTAAGATGATTCACTACTTCACTTCACTCCTGCATCATTTCCACCTCATATCAACCTCATATCAACCACTAAGATGATTCACTACTTCACTTCACTCCTGCATCATTTCCACCTCATATCAACCTCATATCAACCATTAAGATGATTCACTACTTCACTTCACTCCAGCATCATTTCCACCTCATATCAACCTCATATCAACCTCATATTAACCTCATATCAACCTCATATCAACCTCATATTAACCTCATATCAACCTCATATCAACCTCATATCAACCACTAAGATGATTCACTACTTCACTTCACTCCAGCATCATTTCCACCTCATATTAACCTCATATTAACCTCATATCAACCTCATATTAACCTCATATCAACCTCATATCAACCACTAAGATGATTCACTACTTCACTTCACTCCAGCATCATTTCCACCTCATATCAACCTCCTATCAACCTCATATTAACCTCATATCAACCTCCTATCAACCTCATATCAACCTCATATTAACCTCATATCAACCTCATATCAACCACTAAGATGATTCACTACTTCACTTCACTCCTGCATCATTTCCACCTCATATCAACCTCATATCAACCTCATATCAACCATTAAGATGATTCACTACTTCACTTCACTTCTGCATCATTTCCACCTCATATCAACCTCATATTAACCTCATATTAACCTCCTATCAACCTCATATCAACCACTAAGATGATTCACTACTTCACTTCACTCCAGCATCATTTCCACCTCATATCAACCTCATACCAACCATTAAGATGATTCACTACTTCACTTCACTTCTGCATCATTTCCACCTCATATCAACCTCATATCAACCATTAAGATGATTCACTACTTCACTTCACTTCTGCATCATTTCCACCTCATATCAACCTCATATCAACCATTAAGATGATTCACTACTTCACTTCACTTCTGCATCATTTCCACCTCATATCAACCTCATATCAACCATTAAGATGATTCACTACTTCACTTCACTTCTGCATCATTTCCACCTCATTTCCACCTCATATCAACCACTAAGATGATTCACTACTTCACTTCACTCCTGCATCATTTCCACCTCATATCAACCTCATATCAACCACTAAGATGATTCACTACTTCACTTCACTCCTGCATCATTTCCACCTCATATCAACCTCATATCAACCACTAAGATGATTCACTACTTCACTTCACTCCTGCATCATTTCCACCTCATATCAACCTCATATCAATCACTAAGATGATTCACTACTTCACTTCACTCCTGCATCATTTCCACCTCATATCAACCTCATATCAACCTCATATCAACCACTAAGATGATTCACTACTTCACTTCACTCCTATAATTAATTATTTTAATGCTATTATTATTCTGCTCATTTCCTTTGTTTATAGTTTAAAACATCGTTTTTGTGTACTTTCTTTGTTTTTTTTCTGTTGTCAATCACCCCCCCACCCCCACCCCCCCCCCTCAATATACTTCACAGTTGATTTATTTTTATAATTTTTTTTAAATAATGTTTTTACTTCACAGTTTAGAACAAATATAAAACTTTGCATTGCATTCTTCATGTAATGAGACATATTTATAATGTGCAACTTTTTACATTTTAGCAGACACAAAGGTATCAGATCGGTATTGTCAATATCAACCTGAATTCTACTCGGCATCGGACCGTGGTATCGCACGTCATGGTTATAGTATACTCTCTCTAGCTCTTATCAATCTGCTTGTTGATTTCCTGTCAATAACTGCTGACTTCCTGTTGCAACATTTTAAACTTTGATAAGCGGTCTTCTTTCGAGCTAGTTTAGCGGCTAACTTGGCGATTAGCTTGTGTCTTAACATGTTTAGCCCGGTCCATCCGGTGATAGTAATACTTGTAAGAAACGTAGTTTATGTTACACAATGGAGGATTGGTGACTTAGCGGTTAGCTGCAAATTCGGCGTACTGAGCATCCAAAATAGGAATCGACGTTTTTATCCGACTCATTTGCACAGAGGTATCAGAGCAGTATTGTCAATATCAACCTGAATTGTACTCGGCATGAGACCCTGGTATCGCACATCGTTATATTCACCTCCCTCTAACTCTTGCTAATCTACTTGTTGATTTCCTGTCAATAACTGCTGACTTCCTGTTGCAACTAGGGCTGCAACTAAACTAATTCGATAATCGATTGATTATTACTTCGATTAATCGATTAATCGGTCGATTGTTACTTCGATTAATAATCGGATAAAAGAGACAAACTACATTTCTATCCTTTCCAGTATTTTATTGAAAGAAAACAGCATACTGGCACCATACTTATTTTGATTATTGTTTCTCAGCTGTTTGTACATGTTGCAGTTTATAAATAAAGGTTTATAAAAAATAAAAAAAATAAAAAAATTTAATTAAAAAATTAAAAATAAATAAAAAAAGCAGCCTCTGCGCATGCGCATAGCATAGATCCAACGAATCGATGACTAAATTAATCGGCAACTATTTTTGTAATCGATGAGTTGTTGCAGCCCTAGTTGCAACATGCTTCTGTTTATTAAACTTTGACAAGCAGTCTTCTTTCACGCTAGCCTAGCGGCTAACTTAGCGATTCGCTTGTGTCTAACATGTCCATGAAGTCCTCCGGTGATAATAATACATGTCAGAAAAGTAGTTTATGTTACACAGTGGAGGATTGGTGGACTTAGCGGAGTGGCTCCACTCGAGGTAGACTGTTAGCTGCTAATTCGGCGCACCGAGCAACCAAAATAGGAATCGACGTTGAAAAACGTCGACACTTCGGGGAGAATCGGACCGTAAGACAAATAGGAGGTTCCCTACAGCCACATCAGTTTACGCCAATGTCTTTTGACTCGGTGCGAAGTTAGTTTGCTATAATTGAACAAATGCATGAACTTTACTACATCATTTGCAACAGGTTACTTTTTATCCCTGGTTTTTGTCGGGGTGGAGTAGATGGACCCCCACCTTGGTAATGTGGGTGCGTGTCAATGGGTGTTTGTCGTTAGCATTGAGTGAGGTATTGTGTTGCAAAACCATGGCTGCAAACGAGCGCTGCCATCGATACACGCATATGTTTGGCAGCACGGTCGTCAGGCCATGCAGATGCAAACGCAGCTCCTGTAAAAAGGACTCACTTTATCCATGTGGTGTTTTTGTTCCACCGCACCTTCTGAAATGACGAGATCAGCGCAAAATGGCTCATTTGCACGTTTATAGCGAGATGTCCAAAGTGCACGTCCCAGCCCGGAGGAAGACATTATTATTATTGAGATGTTGTTTCTACTGATGAAAATTACTTTTTTTTCAAATCAGATCCACTTTAACGTTTGGATTAATCACAAGTATTACACTGCAAAAAGTCAGTGTTCAAAAACAAGAAAACAAAAATGAGGGGTATTTTACTTGAACTAAGCAAAATTATCTGCCAATAGAACAAGAAAATTTGGCTTGTCAAGACTTTCCAAAACAAGTCAAATTAGCTAACCTCAATGAACCCCAAAATAGCTTAAAATAAGTATATTCTCACTAATAACAAGTGCACTTTTCTGGGTGGGAAAAACACATTTGAGACCTTTTTGCTCAATAAAGTGGAAAAATATTCTTAAATGAAGTAAATGCTAGTGCCATTATCTTGACGTAATGATATGCGCTCGGCATTACATTTCTTGAAAGCAGCAAACTTATACGAAAAACTAGTTTATTGTTCTTAATGGAAAGGCAACAAGGCAAGCGCTTGTTACTCTCGCATTTTTCCATGGATAACATGACATCATCGCGCCAAGTGCGTGCGCTTTCAGTCAATTAGTGTGCAAGGAATATATATATATATATATATATACATATATATATATATATATATATATATATATATATATATATGTATATATATATATATATATATATAGAGAGAGAGAGAGAGATGTTCAATAATATCGGCAGGCTGATATTATCGGCCGATAAATGCTTTAAAATGTAATATCGGAAATTATCGGTATCGTTTTTTTTTATTATCGGTATCGGTTTTTATTTTTCTTAATTAAATCCAACACAAGATACACTTACAATTAGTGCACCAACCCAAAAAACCTCCCTCCCCCATTTACACTCATTCACACAAAAGGGTTGTTTCTTTCTGTTATTAATATTCTGCTTCCTACATTATATATCAATATATATCAATACAGTCTGCAAGGGATACAGTCCGTAAGCACACATGATTGTGCGTGCTGCTGCTCCACTAATAGTACTAACCTTTAACAGTTAATTTTACTCATTTTCATTCATTACTAGTTTCTATGTAACTGTTTTTATATTGTTTTACTTTCTTTTTTATTCAAGAAAATGTTTTTAATTTATTTATCTTATTTTATATTATTAATTTTAAAAAAAAAGGACCTTATCTTCACCATACCTGGTTGTCCAATTAAAGAGTTGGACAATATCGGAATATTGGATATCGGCAAAAAGCCATTATCGGACATCCCTATATATATATATATATATATATATATATATATATATATATATATATATATATATATATATATATATATATATATATATATATATATATATATATATATATATATATATATATATTTACAGCTCGGCCCTCGGCCAAATTTTTTTTATTGTAATTTTGAAGAATTGATCTGAATGTGCATGAACTATTTCGCAAGTAAGACGGTGATTTATTCCGACAACAGGTCGCTAAATAACGTAGACTTCTGTGCCCCAGAGAAAGCACGTGTGAAGCTCCAGGCTAACTTAGCACGTTCAAATAGAGAAAATAGTCAACAGGGTGAGCAGCTCTGTCATTCGGGAGGCCAAACAGCTCCATTTTTGTTCCACCTGACCACAGAACTTTCCTCCAGAAGGTCTTATCTTTGTCCATGTGGTGTCAGATGGAACAACAACTTGGCCACAATACCCAGCAATATGTTTGGAGGAGAAAAGGTGAGGCCTTTAATCCCCAGGAACACCATGCCTACCGTCAAGCATGGTGGTGGTAGTATTATGCTCTGGGCCTGTTTTGCTGCCAATGGAACTGCTGCTTTAAATGAGACAATGAAAAAGGAGGATTAGCTCCAAATTCTTCAGGACAAGCTAAAATCCTCAGCCCGGAGGTTGGATCTTGGGCGCAGTTGGGTGTTCCAACAGGACAATGACCCCAAACACACCTCAAAAAGTGGTAAAGGAATGGCTAAATCAGGCTAGAACGAAGGTTTTAGAATGGCCTGACTTAAAGGTGTGGACAATGCTGAAGAAACAAGTCCATGTCAGAAAAGCAACACGTTTAGCTGAACCGCACCAATTTTGTCAAGAGGAGTGGTCCAAAATTCCAGCAGAAGCTTGTGGATGGCTACCAAAAGCGCCTTATTGCAGGTAAACTTGCCAAGGGACATGTAAGCAAATATTAACATTGTTGTATGTATACTTTTGACCCTCACATTTTCAGTAGAGCCATAATAAATTCATAAAAGAAGCAAACTTCATGAATGTTTTTTTTTGTGAGCAACAAGTATGTGCTCCAATCACTACATCACAAAAACATAAGAGTTGTAGAAATGATTGGAAACTCAAGACAGCCATGACATGATGTTCTTTACAAGTGGATGTACACTTTTGACCACCACTGTATATATATATATATATATATATATATATATATATATATATATATATATATATATATATATATATATATATATATATATATATAGTATTTATTTATTTATTTATATATATATATATATATATATATATATATATATATATTGTATTTATATATATATATATATATATATATATATATATATATATATATATATATATATATATATATATATATAAATAAATAAATAAATAAATACATACAATATATATATATATATATATATATATATATATATATATATATATATATATATATATATATATATATATATATATATATATATATATATATATATATATATATATATATATATATTTCAGTTAATGGCTTTTTGAACATTTCCAGGAAGTGAAATGTTTTTCTCTTGAAAAACATTTTGTACTGTTTGTGGTTCCACAAAACCTTTGAAATGTTTGAAGCTTAGTGGACGCCAAAGGAACAAAACAAATGGCGTGATTACTCTGTGTACACCATTGAAACAATGTTTTTTTGGTGAATAATGGCGTGAGTTACCTCATTATTTTTGACATGCCCTAGTTATTGTTATAATAGGATGGGATAGACTTTATTTATCCCAAAGTAGTGAAATGGTGTGGTGGCAGTGCGGGTACAAAGAGTCCACAACACAAAAGGTAAACAAAACAAGAAGTAAACATCAAAGAAAACAAAGGACATAAAAGACATTGATAGAGGACAGAGCGGTGACAATTCTACAAACGTAAAACAAAATGGAAAAACAAATAAATAATTGCACGAGGCTCGCACGTCCAGACCCAGGAACAGAGTCAACAAAGTAACCGAAAGAATTCCTAGGCTGCCCACTAGCTCTTGCTTGGGTGCAAAACATGGCCACGGCCAAAAGGCTCCCTGTTCAAAGGTTCACCAAAAAAAAAAGCACCAGAAAGCTTGTTGCACAATCCGGAAAGGGCCCCGAACCAAAACACATGAAAACAAGAAGAGGAGAGAACACAAGAGCACAGAGCTCCTGCAACCAGCAGCCACTACAGCGCCATCTTGGGGTGAAAACAAACAAACAAAAAAAATTACTAAATATATATATATATATATATATATATATACACACACATATATATATACATATATATATATATATATATATATATATATATATATATATATATATATATATATATATATATATATATATATATATATATATAGAGAGAGAGAGAGAGAGAGAGAGAGAGAGAGAGAGAGAGAGAGAGGAGAGCTCTTGCAACCAGCAGCCACTACAGCACCATCTTGGGGTGAAAAACAAACCACCAAAAAACAAAAACAAAACAAAAAAACAAAAACAAAACAAAAAAACAAAAAAACAAAAAACAAAAAATATATATATATATATATACATATATATATATACTGTATGTGTGTGTCCTAAACCAGCAGCCACTACATATATATATATATATATATATATATATATATATATATAAAACAAATCATTTTTTAAATATATTTATATAAAACAAACCATTTTTTAAATATATATATATATATATATATATATATATATATATATATATATATATATATATATATATATATATATATATATATATATATATATATATATATGATATTCACTATAATTACTGTGTAATTCTGGAAAAAAGGGGGAAATGTTATATATGTATATATATATATATATATACATATATATATATACATATATATATAACTAATATATATAAAACAAACCATTTTTTAATTTTATATATATATATATATTTATTTTTATTTTTTTTTAGATGAAAAAAAAAAAAAAGATATATATATTTATATATATATATATATTTTAAATGTATTTATTTATTTTTTTGTATTTATTAATTTTTTCCCATTAATTTCCTTTGTCATCTTTATAACACAAAGCCAACGTGGATGTTTTCTTAAGCTAGCTTAGCATACATCGAAACACACAGGTAAGAGGGATGTGTGCTATGGCTATGAGTTGTTTTTCCCCCTTGGCCTCAGTCTGGACCCCCTCTCCAGGGGCCCAGGCTTAGACCGATCACCCCCCCCCCCCCATTGTTTACCTGTTTCTCACCTTTTTTTGTAAGCGATCCTGTTCTGTCTCCCTGTAACGTTTGATCTTGTTCTGTCTCCCTGTAATGTTTGATCCTGTTCTGTCTCCCTGTAACGTTTGATCCTGTTCTGTCTCCCTGTAACGTTTGATCCTGTTCTGTCTCCCTGTAACGTTTGATCCTGTTCTGTCTCCCTGTAACGTTTGATCCTGTTCTGTCTCCCTGTAATGTTTGATCCTGTTCTGTCTCCCTGTAACGTTTGATCCTGTTCTGTCTCCCTGTAACGTTTGATCCTGTTCTGTCTCCCTGTAACGTTTGATCCTGTTCTGTCTCCCTGTAACGTTTGATCCTGTTCTGTCTCCCTGTAACGTTTGATCCTGTTCTGTCTCCCTGTAATATTTGATCCTGTTCTGTCTCCCTGTAACGTTTGATCCTGTTCTGTCTCCCTGTAACGTTTGATCCTGTTCTGTCTCCCTGTAACGTTTGATCCTGTTCTGTCTCCCTGTAATGTTTTTTTCTGCTCTTGAATGGGATTGTGCTGAAAATCTTAATTTCCCCTCAGGGATTAATTAAGTATTTCTGATTCTGACATAAACTGGTTGGCATTTAGCATCATTCATGTATCCGAGTGGCCCCCAGCGTCCTTACATCTGACATTGTACAGTGGCCCCCAGCGTCCTTACATCTGACATTGTACAGGGGCCCCCAGCGTCCTTACATCTGACATTGTACAGGGGCCCCCAGCGTCCTTACATCTGACATTGTACAGTGGCCCCCAGCGTCCTTACATCTGACATTGTACAGGGGCCCCCAGCGTCCTTACATCTGACATTGTACAGGGGCCCCCAGCGTCCTTACATCTGACATTGTACAGGGGCCCCCAGCGTCCTTACATCTGACATTGTACAGGGGCCCCCAGCGTCCTTACATCTGACATTGTACAGTGGCCCCCAGCGTCCTTACATCTGACATTGTACAGGGGCCCCCAGCGTCCTTACATCTGACATTGTACAGTGGCCCCCAGCGTCCTTACATCTGACATTGTACAGGGGCCCCCAGCGTCCTTACATCTGACATTGTACAGGGGCCCCCAGCGTCCTTACATCTGACATTGTACAGAACTTACATCTGACATTGTACAGTGGCCCCCAGCGTCCTTACATCTGACATTGTACAGGGGCCCCCAGCGTCCTTACATCTGACATTGTACAGTGGCCCCCAGCGTCCTTACATCTGACATTGTACAGTGGCCCCCAGCGTCCTTACATCTGACATTGTACGGGGCCACCCCTGACGTAAGGTGAGCTCCAGCAGGCTGTAAAAAGGTCAATGAAGCGTCCGACTGGCCTAGTGAACTCTGGAGCAGCGAGCTAATGTAGGACACGCTCGCCAGGGAGGTGGGATTATGTCCTTGCAGCATGTGTGCCCTCCACAGCTGGGGTCTCATCCTTATTAGGACTCTCTGCTCGGTCCGTGTGCTTTTAATAGACCACTTCCTCTTACTGCCATGATGATCCTCTCTGCTACTGCATCTTTGTTTATCTCTCTCCTGCGCTAATTTGAAGCCGACACGACAAACGCGCTCAGAGGAGATAATGTTTGAAAAAAGGTGACTGTTTTTACGCAACTTTTGTTTTGAAGGGGGAATTGCAAACTTCCTGTTAAAACTCCTTCATCAACTTTTAATCAGAAGGGTTCAATCTCTCTCCTGCGCTAATTTGAAGCCGACACGACAAACGCGCTCAGAGGAGATAATGTTTGAAAAAAGGTGACTGTTTCTACACAACTTTTGTTTTGAAGGGGGAATTGCAAACTTCCTGTTGATTTCTGCTGGGGGTTGTCAGTGTATGAAATCTAGGTCTAAGTGAGACCTACATAGAGGTTTTTGTTTCATGTCTCTACGACATTCCTACTGGGAGGTAGAGGCAGTGTGAAAAACATATTTTTTTTTAAAAAAATTAATTTTTTTTTAGACATGTATCTCGTGCGCACGAGATACATGTCTAAAAAAAAAAAAAAATAATAATAATAATTTTTTTTTTTTTATAGCTATAAAAAGTTTCTTTTGCGCACGAGATACATGTCTAAAAAAACAAACAAAACAAAAAAATGTAATTTTTTTTTTATAACTTTATAAAAAGTTTCTTGTGCCCACGAGATACATGTCTAAAAAAACAAACAAAACAAAAAAATGTTAATTTTTTTTTGTAACTTTATAAAAAGTTTCTTGTGCGCACGAGATACATGTCTAAAAAATCAAACAAACAAAAAAAAATTTTAATTTTTTTTTTATAACTTTATAAAAAGTTTATTGTGCGCAAGAGATACATGTCTAAAAAAACAAACAAACAAAAAAAATTTTTTTTTTTTTTTTATAACTTTATAAAAAGTTTCTCGTGCGCACGAGATACATGTCTAAAAAAACAAACAAAACAAAAAAATGTTAATTTTTTTTGTAAAAAGTTTCTTGTGCGCACGAGATACATGTCTAAAAAAACAAACAAACAAAAAAAAATTTAATTTTTTTTTTAGAACTTTATAAAAAGTTTCTTGTGCGCACGAGATACATGTCTAAAAAAACAAACAAACAAAAAAAAATTTTTTTTTTTTTTAGAACTTTATAAAAAGTTTCTTGTGCGCACGAGATACATGTCTAAAAAAACAAACAAACAAAAAAATATATATATTTTTTTTATAACTTTATAAAAAGTTTTTCGTGCGCACGAGATACATGTCTAAAAAAACAACAAAAAAATAATTTTAATTTTTTTTTAGAACTTTATAAAAAGTTTCTTGTGCGCACGAGATACATGTCTAAAAAAACAAACAAAAGTTTTTTTTAATTTTTTTTATAACTATAAAAAGTTTCTTTTGCGCACGAGATACATGTCTAAAAAAACAAACAAAAAAAATGTAATTTTTTTTTTATAACTTTGTAAAAAGTTTCTCGTGCGCACGAGATACATGTCTAAAAAAACAACAAACAAAATAATTTAAATTTTTTTTTAGAACTTTATAAAAAGTTTCTTGTGCGCACGAGATACATGTCTAAAAAAACAAACAAAAAAAATGTAATTTTTTTTTTATAACTTTATAAAAAGTTTCTCGTGCGCACGAGATACATGTCTAAAAAAACAAACAAAAAAATTTTTTTTTTTTTTTATAACTTTATAAAAAGTTTCTCGTGCACACGAGATACATGTCTAAAAAAACAACAAAAAAATATATATTTTTTTTTTTTACAACTTTATAAAAAGTTTCTTGTGCGCACGAGATACATGTCTAAAAAAACAAACAAAAAAAATGTATTTATTTTTTTTATAACTTTATAAAAAGTTTCTCGTGCACACGAGATACATGTCTAAAAAAACAACAAAAAAATATATATATATTTTTTTACAACTTTATAAAAAGTTTCTTGTGCGCACGAGATACATGTCTAAAAAAACAAACAAAAAAAATGTAATTTTTTTTTTTATAACTTTATAAAAAGTTTCTCGTGCGCACGAGATACATGTCTAAAAAAACAAAACAAAAATAATTTTAATTTTTTTTTATAACTTTATAAAAAGTTTCTTGTGCGCATGAGATACATGTCTAAAAAAAGAAACAAACAAAAAAAATGTAATTTTTTTTTTATAACTTTATAAAAAGTTTCTTGTGCGCACGAGATACATGTCTAAAAAAACAAACAAACAAAAAAAAATTTAAATTTTTTTTAGAACTTTATAAAAAGTTGCTTGTGCGCACGAGATACATGTCTAAAAAAAAAAAATATAAAATAAAAATTATAAAAAATAAAATTTCCCCCATGTCTCTTTAGGGGCTCCGTATAAATCAGATAAATATGATAATAGCTTCAATATAGAGGCAATTTGTTTTCCCACTCTACTGCTACATTAAAGGCCTACTGAAAGCCACTACTAGCGACCACGCAGTCTGATAGTTTATATATCAATGATGAAATCTTTACATTGCAACACATGCCAATACGGCCGGGTTAACTTATAAAGTGACATTTTAAATTTCCCGGGAAATATCCGGCTGAAACGTCGCGGTATGATGACGTATGCGCGTGACAAAGTCAGAGTAACGGAAGTTATGGTACCCCGTAGAATCCTATACAAAAAGCTCTGTTTTCATTTCATAATTCCACAGTATTCTGGACATCTTTTGCAATTTTTTTAATGAACAATGAAGGCTGCAAAGAAGACAGTTGTAGGTGGGATCGGTGTATTAGCAGCGGACTACAGCAACACAACCAGGAGGACTTTGTTGGAGCGCTAGCCGCCGTCCTCACCTTGACTTCCTACGTCTCCGGGCCGCCAAACGCATAAAAAAAAATCATTTCAGTAGGCCTTTAAAGGAAAAAAACCGCCTGCATGTCAGCTTTCTGTTATTATAGGCCTACTGAAATGATTTTTTTAAATTTAAACGGGAATAGCAGATCCATTCTATGTGTCATACTTGATCATTTCGCGATATTGCCATATTTTTGCTGAAAGGATTTAGTAGAGAAAATCGACGATAAAGTTCGCAACTTTTGCTCGCTGATAAAAAAAAGCCTTGCCTGTAGCGGAAGTAGCGTGACGTCACAGGAGCTAGTATTCCTCACAATTCCCCGTTGTTTACAATGGAGCGAGAGAGATTCGGACCGAGAAAGTGACGATTACCCCATTAATTTGAGCGAGGATGAAAGATTCGTAGATGAGGAACGTTACAGTGAAGGACTAGAGTGCAGTGCAGGACGTATCTTTTTTCGCTCTGACCGTAACTTAGGTACAAGCTGGCTCATTGGATTCCACACTCTCTCCTTTTTCTATTGTGGATCACGGATTTGTATTTTAAACCACCTCGGATACTATATCCTCTTGAAAATGAGAGTCGAGAACGCGAAATGGACATTCACAGTGCCTTTTATCTCCACGACAATACATCGGCGAAATGCTTTAGCTACGAGCTAACGTGATAGCATCTTGCTTTAACTGCATATAGAAACAAAATAAATAAACCCCTGACTGGAAGTATAGATAGAAAATCAACAATACTATTAAACCATGGACATGTAAATACACGGTTAATGCTTTCCAGGCTGGCGAAGGTTAACAATGCTGTGCTAACGACGCCATTGAAGCTAACTTAGCAACTTAGCAACGGGACCTCACAGAGCTATGCTAAAAACATTAGCTCTCCACCTACGCCAGCCAGCCCTCATCTACTCATCAACACCCGTGCTCACCTGCGTTCCAGCGATCGGCAGAAGGACGAAGGACTTCACCCGATGCGTTTGGCGGCCCGGAGACGTAGGAAGTCAAGGTGAGGTCGGCGGCTAGCGCTCCAACAAAGTCCTCCTGGTTGTGTTGCTGTAGTCCGCTGCTAATACACCGATCCCACCTACAACTGTCTTCTTTGCAGCCTTCATTGTTCATTAAACAAATTGCAAAAGATGTCCAGAATACTGTGGAATTATGAAATGAAAACAGAGCTTTTTGTATAGGATTCTACGGGGTACCATAACTTCCGTTACTCGGACTTCGTCACGCGCATACGTCATCATACCGCGACGTTTCAGCCGGATATTTCCCGGGAAGTTTTAAATGTCACTTTATAAGTTAACCCGGCCGTATTGGCATGTGTTGCAATGTTAAGATTTCATCATTGATATATAAACTATCAGACTGCGTGGTCGCTAGTAGTGGCTTTCAGTAGGCCTTTAAAGTCAACATCACAACTTTTTCTATTTCCATTTCACCTGTTTTGCTCTTTTATTTCACTTTTTTTTTTAAATGTGGAATGTGTGGCGAGCCGTTAAAAGCCCCCAGGCCAAAAATTTGGGCCCCGCTGCAATAAAGCGGCAACATGATAAATGCTGACTACGACAATTGACGGGGGGGGGGGATTCTGAACATAGAACTTCCTGTCGGGACGATGTTCGGGAGCAGACAGGCGGACGTCCCCACCTGACTCACGTCTGAAGCGGCTTCCACTTCCTCCTTAGAAAAATGGAAAATATCAAACATGATCCAAAAAACACTGCGGGGGGGACTTTTTTGGCCCCGATGTGACTCACCAGAGGTTCTTGTTTTGGTTCCGAACGGCTGCGAAACACAACAGCCAGACAATGAGTCAGTGCAAAAAACATTGAAGGGTCATTCCAGTATTTGCACAGAACATTTCAGCAAACATTGTTGGCAAAGTATATTTTCTTAAATATAGGACGTCCACTTTAGGCTGTCAAGCTTAAAGGGGACTTGTTTTGCAACGTTTCTTACCTTTTGGTACCTGCTTTTGTGTATTTGGGATCTGCATGAATCCCGTAAATTTGAGATGAAACCATGGAGGAGGCGTGGCGCTGATATTTGTCAAATAATCTTGCCTTCCTTCATACGTTTTTCAAACGATCCATTTGGAATTTGTGAGGTTTTTCTCCTGCAGGCCAAGACCATGACACTATCACCACCACAATTATCTTGCTGCTAATCCTTCTAACTGTTTATTATAAGTATTATAATAATAATATTCATTTTTATCATTAGTATTTCATTATTATGATAATTATTGTTATTAATAATATTATCGTGCTACTAATTATTGTAACTGTTTATTATTATTATTAATTATATTATTATTATCATTATTATTATTATCTTGCTACTAACTGTTGTAGCTGTTTATTATTAATATTATTCTATTATTATTATCTTGCGACTAATTTTTGTAGCCATTTATTATTGTTGTTATTTTTTCATTATTATTATTATTTTCTTGCTAATAATGTGTGTACATGTTTATACTATTATCATTATATAATTATTATTATCCTGCTACTGTTATAGCTGTTTCTTCTTCACATTATTATTGTTATTTTATTATTAATATTATTATTTTATTATCTTGTTACTAATCGTTGTAGCTGTTTATTATAATAATAATAATAATAATTCTATTATTATAATAATAATGTTGATTAGTATCAATAGTATTTCATTATTATTATAATTATGGTTATTATTCATATTATCATGCTACTTATTACTGCAGCTGTTTATAATATTATAATAATTATAATGATCAAAATGTTATTATTTTTATCTCGCTACTAACTGTTGTAGCTGTTAATCATTTGTATTATTATTATCTTGCGACTAATTGTTGTAGCTATTTATTATTATTTTTTTATTATTATTATTTTCTTGCCAATATGGTGTGTACATGTTTATACTATTATCATTATTATATTATTATTATCCTGCTACTGTTATAGCTGTTTCCTCTTCTTCTTCTTATTGTTATTTTATTATTAATATATTATTATTATTATAATTATTATTTTATTATCTTGTTACTAATCGTTGTAGCTGTTTACTATAACAATAATAATTAATATATTACAATAAAAATATAATAAATAATAATAATATATAT
>NC_084756.1:37408710-37438710 GCF_033978785.1 Entelurus aequoreus | reverse complement strand
GAAGACTAAAAAGCTTCAAAAATCTTCCCTCCCCCCCAAAAAAAACGTTAGAAAGCAGCCTCATCTTCATGTGGCCCTGGATGCAGATTGCAGATGTCATCATGTCCTGCACGGAGGAAACAGTTGCGGCCTCAGATGAGATAAGCGTGCGGGTGTGAATGATGCAACACGCTGCGGAGGAAGGACACGCCATGCAGAAAAGTCAGCACACGAGTGGACGCACGAGTGCTCCCAACGTCCTCCCGTTCTCCCTGCTACCCCTAAAAATAAAGTCCACCACACTAACCCCGCTCTCCCACTCCGCCTCCTCGTTCCTGAAGTTCCTAGAATCCCTGGCAGTTGTGCCAGCTCTCCCCACCCTCCCCACCCGGAGCTCCACACACACTCTCCCCACATGACCTCCACATACACTCTCCCCACACACTCTCCCCATACGGAGCTCCACACACACTCTCCCCACATGAGCTCCACACACACTCTCCCCACATGGAGCTCCACACACACTCTCCCCATACGGAGCTCCCCACACACTCTCCCCACATGGAGCTCCACACACACACTCTCCCCATACGGAGCTCCACACACACTCTCCCCACATGAGCTCCACACACACTCTCCCCACATGGAGCTCCACACACACTCTCCCCACATGGAGCTCCACACACACTCTCCCCATACGGAGCTCCACACACACTCTCCCCACATGAGCTCCACACACACTCTCCCCACATGGAGCTCCACACACACACTCTCCACATGGAGCTCCACACACACTCTCCCCACCCGGAGCTCCACACACACTCTCCCCATACGGAGCTCCACACACACTCTCCCCATACGGAGCTCCACACACACTCTCCCCATACGGAGCTCCACACACACTCTCCCCACATGAGCTCCACACACACTCTCCCCACATGGAGCTCCACACACACACTCTCCACATGGAGCTCCACACACACTCTCCCCATACGGAGCTCCACACACACTCTCCCCACATGAGCTCCACACACACTCTCCCCACATGGAGCTCCACACACACTCTCCCCATACGGAGCTCCACACACACTCTCCCCACATGGAGCTCCACACACACTCTCCCCATACGGAGCTCCACACACACTCTCCCCACATGGAGCTCCACACACACTCTCCCCATACGGAGCTCCACACACACTCTCCCCACATGAGCTCCACACACACTCTCCCCATACGGAGCTCCACACACACTCTCCCCATACGGAGCTCCACACACACTCTCCCCATACGGAGCTCCACACACACTCTCCCCACATGAGCTCCACACACACTCTCCCCACATGGAGCTCCACACACACACTCTCCACATGGAGCTCCACACACACTCTCCCCATACGGAGCTCCACACACACTCTCCCCACATGAGCTCCACACACACTCTCCCCACATGGAGCTCCACACACACTCTCCCCATACGGAGCTCCACACACACTCTCCCCACATGGAGCTCCACACACACTCTCCCCATACGGAGCTCCACACACACTCTCCCCACATGGAGCTCCACACACTCTCCCCATACGGAGCTCCACACACACTCTCCCCATACGGAGCTCCACACACACTCTCCCCACATGGAGCTCCACACACACTCTCCCCATACGGAGCTCCACACACACTCTCCCCATACGGAGCTCCACACACACTCTCCCCACATGAGCTCCACACACACTCTCCCCATACGGAGCTCCACACACTCTCCCCATACGGAGCTCCACACACACTCTCCCCACATGGAGCTCCACACACACTCTCCCCATACGGAGCTCCACACACACTCTCCCCACATGAGCTCCACACACACTCTCCCCACATGGAGCTCCACACACTCTCCCCATACGGAGCTCCACACACACTCTCCCCACATGAGCTCCACACACACTCTCCCCACATGGAGCTCCACACACACTCTCCCCATACGGAGCTCCACACACTCTCCCCATACGGAGCTCCACACACACTCTCCCCATACGGAGCTCCACACACACTCTCCCCACATGGAGCTCCACACACACTCTCCCCATACGGAGCTCCACACACTCTCCCCATACGGAGCTCCACACACACTCTCCCCACATGAGCTCCACACACACTCTCCCCATACGGAGCTCCACACACTCTCCCCATACGGAGCTCCACACACACTCTCCCCACATGGAGCTCCACACACACTCTCCCCATACGGAGCTCCACACACACTCTCCCCACATGAGCTCCACACACACTCTCCCCACATGGAGCTCCACACACTCTCCCCATACGGAGCTCCACACACACTCTCCCCACATGAGCTCCACACACACTCTCCCCACATGGAGCTCCACACACACTCTCCCCATACGGAGCTCCACACACACTCTCCCCATACGGAGCTCCACACACTCTCCCCATACGGAGCTCCACACACACTCTCCCCATACGGAGCTCCACACACTCTCCCCATACGGAGCTCCACACACACTCTCCCCACATGGAGCTCCACACACACTCTCCCCATACGGAGCTCCACACACTCTCCCCATACGGAGCTCCACACACACTCTCCCCATACGGAGCTCCACACACACTCTCCCCACATGGAGCTCCACACACACTCTCCCCATACGGAGCTCCACACACACTCTCCCCATACGGAGCTCCACACACACTCTCCCCACATGAGCTCCACACACACTCTCCCCACATGGAGCTCCACACACACTCTCCCCATACGGAGCTCCACACACACTCTCCCCACATGGAGCTCCACACACACTCTCCCCATACGGAGCTCCACACACACTCTCCCCACATGGAGCTCCACACACACTCTCCCCACATGGAGCTCCACACACACACACATGTTTGTGGGACGCCACGACAGCACTCATGCCATGACAGCACTCATGTTTGTGGGACGCCATGACAGCACTTATGCCATGACAGCACTCATGCCATGACAGCACTCATGTTTGTGGGACGCCATGACAGCACTCATGCCATGACAGCACCCATGTCATGACAGCACTCATGCCATGACAGCACTCATGTTTGTGGGACGCCATGACAGCACTCATGCCATGACAGCACTCATGCCATGACAGCACTCATGTTTGTGGGATGCCATGACAGCACTCATGCCATGACAGCACTCATGTTTGTGGCACGCCATGACAGCACTCATGCCATGACAGCACTCATGTCATGACAGCACTCATGTTTGTGGCACGCCATGACAGCACTCATGTTTGTGGCACGCCATGACAGCACTCATGCCATGACAGCACTCATGTCATGACAGCACTCATGCCATGACAGCACTCATGCCATGACAGCACTCATGTTTGTGGGACGCCATGACAGCACTCATGCCATGACAGCACTCATGCCATGACAGCACTCATGTTTGTGGGATGCCATGACAGCACTCATGCCATGACAGCACTCATGTTTGTGGCACGCCATGACAGCACTCATGCCATGACAGCACTCATGTCATGACAGCACTCATGTTTGTGGCACGCCATGACAGCACTCATGCCATGACAGCACTCATGTTTGTGGCACGCCATGACAGCACTCATGCCATGACAGCACTCATGTTTGTGGCACGCCATGACAGCACTCATGTCATGACAGCACTCATGTTTGTGGCACGCCATGACAGCACTCATGTTTGTGGCACGCCATGACAGCACTCATGCCATGACAGCACTCATGTCATGACAGCACTCATGCCATGACAGCACTCATGCCATGACAGCACTCATGTTTGTGGGACGCCATGACAGCACTCATGCCATGACAGCACTCATGCCATGACAGCACTCATGTTTGTGGGATGCCATGACAGCACTCATGCCATGACAGCACTCATGTTTGTGGCACGCCATGACAGCACTCATGCCATGACAGCACTCATGCCATGACAGCACTCATGTTTGTGGGACGCCATGACAGCACTCATGCCATGACAGCACTCATGCCATGACAGCACTCATGTTTGTGGGACGCCATGACAGCACTCATGCCATGACAGCACTCATGCCATGACAGCACTCATGTTTGTGGGATGCCATGACAGCACTCATGCCATGACAGCACTCATGTTTGTGGCACGCCATGACAGCACTCATGCCATGACAGCACTCATGTCATGACAGCACTCATGTCATGACAGCACTCATGTTTGTGGCCCTCCATATGTGGCCCTCCATTGTTTCATGTGGCCCTCCATTGTTTCACGTGGCCCTCCATTGTTTCACGTGGCCCTCATTGTTTCATGTGGCCCTCCATTGTTTCATGTGGCCCTCATTGTTTCACGTGGCCCTCCATTGTTTCCAGTGGCCCTCCATTGTTTTATGTGGCCCTCCATTGTTTCAAGTGGCCCTCCATTGTTTCAAGTGGCCCTCCATTGTTTCAAGTGGCCCTCCATTGTTTCATGTGGCCCTCCATTGTTTCATTTGGCCCTCCATTGTTTCACGTGGCCCTCCATTGTTTCAAGTGGCCCTCCATTGTTTCATGTGGCCCTCCATATGTGGCCCTCCATTGTTTTATGTGGCCCTCCATTGTTTCAAGTGGCCCTCCATTGTTTCATGTGGCCCTCCATTGTTTCATTTGGCCCTCCATTGTTTCACGTGGCCCTCCATTGTTTCAAGTGGCCCTCCATTGTTTCATGTGGCCCTCCATATGTGGCCCTCCATTGTTTCACGTGGCCCTCCATTGTTTCACGTGGCCCTCCATTGTTTCATGTGGCCCTCCATTGTTTCATGTGGCCCTCCATTGTTTCATGTGGCCCTCCATTGTTTCATGTGGCCCTCCACTGTTTCATGTGGCCCTCCATTGTTTCACGTGACCCTCCATTGTTTCACGTGGCCCTCCATTGTTTTATGTGGCCCTCCATTGTTTTATGTGGCCCTCCATTGTTTCACGTAACCCTCCTTTGTTTTACGTGGCCCTCCATTGTTTCATGTGGCCCTCCATTGTTTCATGTGGCCCTCCATTGTTTCATGTGGCCCTCCATTGTTTCAGGTGGCCCTCCATTGTTTCAGGTGGCCCTCCATTGTTTCCAGTGGCCCTCCATTGTTTCATGTGGCCCTCCATTGTTTCACGTGGCCCTCCATGGTTTCATGTGGCCCTCCATTGTTTCACGTAACCCTCCTTTGTTTTAGGTGGCCCTCCATTGTTTCATGTGGCCCTCAATTGTTTCATGTGGCCCTCCATTGTTTCACGTGGCCCTCCATTGTTTCATGTGGCCCTCCACTGTTTCACGTGGCCCTCCATTGTTTCATGTGGCCCTCCATTGTTTCATGTGGCCCTCCATTGTTTCATGTGGCCCTCTATTGTTTCATGTGGCCCTCCACTGTTTCATGTGGCCCTCCACTGTTTCACGTGGCCCTCCATTGTTTCATGTGGCCCTCCATTGTTTCACGTAACCCTCCTTTGTTTTATGTGGCCCTCCATTGTTTCATGTGGCCCTCCATTGTTTCATGTGGCCCTCCATTGTTTCACGTGGCCCTCCATTGTTTCATGTGGCCCTCCATTGTTTCATGTGGCCCTCCATTGTTTCATGTGGCCCTCCACTGTTTCATGTGGCCCTCCATTGTTTCACGTGGCCCTCCATTGTTTCGTGTGGCCCTCCATTGTTTCGTGTGGCCCTCCATTGTTTCGTGTGGCCCTCCATTGTTTCACGTGGCCCTCCATTGTTTCACGTGGCCCTCCATTGTTTCACGTGGCACTCCATTGTTTCACGTGGCCCTCCATTGTTTCACGTGGCCCTCCATTGTTTCATGTGGCCCTCCATTGTTTCATGTGGCCCTCCATTGTTTCACGTGGCCCTCATTGTTTCATGTGGCCCTCCATTGTTTCCAGTGGCCCTCCATTGTTTTATGTGGCCCTCCATTGTTTCAAGTGGCCCTCCATTGTTTCATGTGGCCCTCCATAGTTTCATGTGGCCCTCCATTGTTTCACGTAGCCCTCCATTGTTTCAAGTGGCCCTCCATTGTTTCAAGTGGCCCTCCATTGTTTCATGTGGCCCTCCATATGTGGCCCTCCATTGTTTCACGTGGCCCTCCATTGTTTCATGTGGCCCTCCATTGTTTCATGTGGCCCTCCATTGTTTCATGTGGCCCTCCATTGTTTCATGTGGCCCTCCATTGTTTCATGTGGCCCTCAATTGTTTCATGTGGCCCTCCATTGTTTCAGGTGGCCCTCCATTGTTTCATGTGGCCCTCCATTGTTTCACGTGGCCCTCCACTGTTTCACGTGGCCCTCCATTGTTTCACGTGACCCTACATTGTTTCACGTGGCCCTCCATTGTTTTATGTGGCCCTCCATTGTTTTACGTGGCCCTCCATTGTTTCATGTGGCCCTCCATTGTTTCACGTAACCCTCCTTTGTTTTACGTGGCCCTCCATTGTTTCACGTGGCCCTCCATTGTTTCACGTGGCCCTCCATTGTTTCATGTGGCCCTCCATTGTTTCATGTGGCCCTCCATATGTGGCCCTCCATTGTTTCACGTGGCCCCCCATTGTTTCATGTGGCCCTCCATTGTTTCACGTGGCCCTCCATTGTTTCACGTGGCCCTCCATTGTTTCACGTAACCCTCCATTATTTCATGTGGCCCTCCATTGTTTCACGTGGCCCTCCATTGTTTCACATGGCCCTCCATTGTTTCACGTGGCCCTCCATTGTTTCATGTGGCCCTCCATTGTTTAAGTGGCCCTCCATTGTTTCACGTGGCCCTCCATTGTTTCATGTGGCCCTCCATTGTTTCATGTGGCCCTCCATTGTTTCACGTGGCCCTCCATTGTTTCACGTAACCCTCCTTTCTTTTATTTGGCCCTCCATTGTTTCATGTGGCCCTCCATTGTTTCACGTGGCCCTCCATTGTTTCACGTGGCCCTCCATTGTTTCATGTGGCAAGTGGCCCCCTCATCACGGGGCCACCACAGACAGACAACATCCACACATTCAGTGTGGCCAATCAACTCAACTCTTTCTGGCTAAATTTGAACCGACCAAAAACTAAAAGGTCAGTCCCATAGACAGGTGTCAAAGTCAGTAACCACCACCAGACCTCTTGTCCCGCCGTGTGGCCAACAAAAGGACATGTGGCGCAACAACGCTCAGCTCTCGTCTGCACACGTGTAACGAAAGAAAGAGGAAGAGCGAGGCCCCTTCCTCTTCCTCTTCCTCTTCCTCCCGCTGGTGAATGAAGGGCTTCCGAAGCGACTGAATGGAGAAGTGGAGAATGTTTGCAGAGTGAAGACTTATTGCTTACGCTTCATGCGTCCTCTGTCGTCTGTCACTAGCTGCATGCTGTCACACTCTAGGCCCGGGGGCCGGATCTGGCCCGCCACTTCATTTGATGTGGCCTGCAACCACCTGGAAATGATAGGAGTCAATAAAGTACTGTTTATTTTTTATTGAATATATTTCTTCTTTCCATTTTGACAAAAGAAATATATATATATATATATTAGGGGTGTGGGAAAAAATCGATTCGAATTCGAATCGCGATTCTCACGCTGTGCGATTCAGAATCAATTCTCATTTTTAAAAAATCGATTTTTTTTTGGTGATTTTTTTTAAATGAATCAATCCAACAAAACAATACACAACAATACCATAACAATGCAATCCAATTCCAAAAGCAAACCCGAGCCAGCAACACTCAGAACTGCAATAAATTGAGAGGAGACACAAACACGACACAGAGCAAACCAAAAGTAGTGAAACAAAAATGAATATTATCAACAACAGTATCAATATTAGTTACAATTTCAACATAGCAGTGATTAAAAATCCCTCATTGACATTATCATTAGACATTTAGTTTATGAGATGCGATGCAAGTGTAAGCCACTGTGACACTATTGTTCCTTTTATTTATATATTTTTTTTATTAATGTTTGTAATGATAGTATCAATGAGGGATTTTTAATCACTGCTATGTTGAAATTGTTACTAATATTGATACTGTTGTTGATAATATTCATTTTTGTCTCACTACTTTTATACCAGGGGTCACCAACGCGGTGGCCGCGGGCACCAGGTAGCCCGTAAGGACCAGATGAGTAGCCCGCTGGCCTGTTCTAAAAATAGCTCAAATAGCAGCACTTACCAGTGAGCTGCCTCTATTTTTTAAATTGTATTTATTTACTAGCAAGCTGGTCTCGCTTTGCCCGACATTTTTAATTCTAAGAGAGACAAAACTCAAATAGAATTTGAAAATCCAAGAAAATATTTTAAAGACTTGGTCTTCACTTGTTTAAATAAATTCATTAATTTTTTTACTTTGCTTTTTATAACTTTCAGAAAGACAATTTTAGAGAAAAAATACAACCTTAAAAATGATTTTAGGATTTTTAAACACATATACCTTTTTACCTTTTAAATTCCTTACTCTTCTTTCCTGACAATTGAAATCAATGTTCAAGTAATTGTTGTTTTTTTTTATTGTAAAGAATAATAAATACATTTTAATTTAATTCTTCATTTTAGCTTCTGTTTTTTCGACGAAGAATATTTGTGAAATATTTCTTCAAACTTATTATGATTAAAATTCAAAAAAATTATTCTGGCAAATCTAGAAAATCTGTAGAATCAAAGTTAAATCTTATTTCAAAGTCTTTTGAATTTTTTTTTACATTTTTGAAGTGGAAAATCTAGAAGAAATAATGATTTGTCTTTGTTAAAAATATAGCTTGGTCCAATTTGTTATATATTCTAACAAAGTGTAGATTGGATTTTAACCTATTTAAAACATGTCATCAAAATTCTAAAATTAATCTTAATCAGGAAAAATTACTTATGATGTTCCATAAATTATTTTTTTAATTTTTTCAAAAAGATTTGAATGAGCTAGTTTTTCTCTTCTTTTTTTTCGGTTGAATTTTGAATTTTAAAGAGTCGAAATGGAAAATAAACTATGTTTCAAAATTTAATTGTCATTTTTTTTCGTGTTTTCTCCTCTTTTAAACCGTTCAATTAAGTGTAAATATCATTAATTATTAATAATAACATAGAGTTAAAGGTCAATTGAGCAAATTGGCTATTTCTGGCAATTTATTTAAGTGTGTATCAAACTGGTAGCCCTTCGCATTAATCACTACCCAAGAAGTAGCTCTTGCTTTCAAAAAGGTTGGTGACCCCTGCTCTAGATTGTTCCGTGTCATGTTTGTGTGTCCTCAATTGCTCTGTTTATTGCAGTTCTGAATGTTGCTGGGTCGGGTTTTGTTTTGAAATTGTATTGCATTATTATGGTATTGTTGTGTATTGTTTTCATCTAAAAAATAAAAAAAATAAAAAAATAAAAAAATCGTTTTTGAATCGAGAATCGTGTTGAATTGAAAACAAAATCGATTCTGATTCGAATCGTGACCCCAAGAATCGATTTTGAAACGAATCGTGGGACACCCAAAGATTCCCAGCCCTAATATATATATATATATATATATATATATATATATATATATATATATATATATATATATATATATATATATATATATATATATATATATATATATATATATATATATATATATATATATAAACCCCATTTCCATATGTCCAGTCGTGGAATTAACACATTATTATGCCTAATTTGGACAACCAGGTATGGTGAGCATGAGGTCCTTTTTTAAAATACTAATAAAACAAAATAAGATAAATAAATTTAAAAAAATGTCTTGAATAAAAAAGAAAGTACAACAATATAAAAACAGTTACATACAAACTAGTAATGAATGAAAATGAGTCAAATTAAGTGTTAAAGGTTAGTACTATTAGTGGAGCAGCAGCACGCACAATCATGTGTGCTTACGGACTGTATCCCTTGCAGACTGTATTGATATATATTGATATATAATGTAGGAAGCAGAATATTAATAACAGAAAGAAACAACCCTTTTGTGTGAATGAGTGTAAATGGGGGAGGGAGGTTTTTTTGGGTTGGTGCATTAATTGTAAGTGTATCTTGTGTTTTTTATGTGGATTTAATAAAAAAAATAAATAAATAAAAAATAAAAAAAGGATACTGATAATAAAAAAAACGATACCGATAATTTCCAATATTACATTTTAACGCATTTATCGGCCGATAATATCGGCAGACCGATATTATCGGACATCTCTAGGCGAGGGTCACCACTTTGTCAACAAATGCCTGAGCAAATTGTTGAACAGTTTAAGAACAACCTTTCTCAAGCCGCTATTGCAAGGAATTGAGGGATTCCACCATCTACACTCCGTGATATCATCAAAGGGTTCAGAGAATGTGGAGAAATCACTGCACGTAAGCAGCTAAGCCCGTGACCTTCCATCCCTCAGGCTGTACTGCATCGACAAGCCACGTTAAGTGTGTAAAGGATATCACCACATGGGCTCAGGAACACTTCAGAAAGCCACTGTCAGTAACTACAGTTGGTCGCTACATCTGTAAGTGCAAGTTAAAACTCTCCTACGCAAGGCGAAAACCGTTTTATCAACAACACCCAGAAACGCCGCGGGCTTCGCTGGGCCCGAGCTCATCTAAGATGGACTGATGCAAAGTGGAAAAGTGTTCTGTGGTCTGACGAGTCCACATTTGGTTGGCGTGGTGTTCCTGGGGATTAAAGGTTCCTGGGGATTAAAGGCCTCACCTTTTCTCCTCCAAACATATGGCTGGGTGTTGTGGCCAAGTTGTTGTTCCATCTGACACCACATGGACAAAGATAAGACCTTCTGGAGGAAAGTTCTGTGGTCAGATGGAACAAAAATGGAGCTGTTTGGCCTCCCGAATGACAGAGCTGCTCACCCTGTTGACTATTTTCTCTATTTGAACGTGCTCAGTTATTGTTGCTGAGATTTGATGAGCTATATTGAGTAAAACATGCTTGAAACTAGAATATCAACTGTGGTGTCATCAACACTCACAAGTAGAAAACTACTTTTTTAAAGTCATCATTTCTCATTTCGAGCATGAAATTAAAAAAATCATGACTTTGACACAATTGTGTCTCATAATTTAAAACAGATGACAGCCAAATGGACTTTGCTGTTTTATTTTCAATGAAACAAGAGAAAAGAAATACTCATATAGTAGTACAGTTGGCACAGTACAGTAAACTGACAGTTAATATTTCAACATTTGACATGTGACATTTCTAACTATTTTGAACAGAAATACTTCATGCACATTCAGATCAACTCTTCAAAATTACAATAAAAAAATTTTGGCCGAGGGCCGAGCTGTAAATATATATATATATATATATATATATATATATATATATATATATATATATATTAGAGATGTCCGATAATATCGGTCTGGCGATATTATCGGCCGATAAATGCGTTAAAATGTAATATCGGAAATTATCGGGTTTTTTTATTATCAGTATCGTTTTTTTTTGTTGTTTGTTTGTTTTTTTATTAAATCCACATAAAAAACACAAGATACACTTACAATTAGTGCACCAACCCAAAAAACCTCCCTCCCCCATTTATTTATGTTATCAATATTCTGGTTCCTACATTATATATCAATATATATCAATACAGTCTGCAAGGGATACAGTCCGTAAGCACACATGATTGTGCGTGCTGCTGCTCCACTAATAATACTAACCTTTAACAGTTAATTTGACAAATTTTCATTCATTACTAGTTTCTATGTAACTGTTTTTATATTGTTTTACTTTCTTTTTTATTCAAGAAAATGTTTTTAATTTATTTATCTTATTTTATTTGATTCATTTTTTTAAAAAGGACCTTATCTTCACCATACCTGGTTGTCCAAATTAGGCATAATAATGTGTTAATTCCACGACTGTATATATCGGTTGATATCGGTATCGGTAATTAAAGAGTTGGACAATATCGGCATATCGGATATCAGCAAAAAGCCATTATCGGACATCCCTAATATATATATATATTCCTTGCACACTAATTGACTGAAAAGAGCACGCACTTGGTGCGATGATGTCATGTTATCCATGGAAAAATGCATTTTTAGACAATATGATTTGCCTGAGCGGCTAGGAGACCCCGAGAGTAACAAGCGCTTGCCTTGTTGCCTTCCATTAAGAACAATAAACTAGTTTTTAGTATAAGTTTGCTGCTTTCAAGAAATGTAATGCCGAGCGCATATCATTACGTCAAGATAATGGCACTAGCATTTACTTCATTTAAGAATATTTTTCAACTTTATTGAGCAAAAAGGTCTCTAATGTGTTTTTCCCACCCAGAAAAGTGCACTTGTTATTAGTGAGAATATACTTATTTGAAGCTATTTTGGGGTTCATTGAAGTTAGCTCATTTGACTTATTTTGGAAAGTCTTGACAAGCCAAATTTTCTTGTTCTATTGGCAGATAATTTTGCTTAGTTCAAGTAAAATACCCCTCATTTTTGTATTGTTTTTCCTTGTTTTTGAACACTGACTTTTTGCAGTGTAATACTTGTGATTAATCCAAACGTTAAAGTGGATCTGATTTGAAAAAAAAAGTAATTTTCATCAGTAGAAACAACATCTCAATAATAATAATGTCTTCCTCCGGGCTGGACGTGCACTTTGGACATCTCGCTATAAACGTGCAAATGAGGCCATTTCCCGTTGATCTCGTCATTTGAACAAAAACACCACGTGGATAAAGTGAGTCCTTTTTACAGGAGCTGCGTTTGCATCTGCATGGCCTGACGACCGTGCTGCAGAACATATGCGTGTATCGATGGCAGCGCTCGTTTGCAGCCGTGGTTTTGCAACACAATACCTCACTCAATGCTAACGACAAACACCCACTGACACGCACCCACATTACCAAGGTGGGGGGTCCATCTACTCCACCCCGACAAAAAAACCAGGGATAAAAAGTAACCTGTTGCAAATGATGTAGTAAAGTTCAATTATAGCAAACAGTAACTTCGCACCAAGTCAAAAGACATTGGCGTAAACTGATGTGGCTGTAGGGAACCTCCTATTTGTCTTACGGTCCGATTCTCCCCGAAGTGTCAACGTTTTTCAACGTTGATTCCTATTTTGGTTGCTCGGCGCGCCGAATTTGCAGCTAACCCGTTTAAAGCAGCAGTTGCATTGGCAGCAAAACAGGCCCAGAGCGTAATACTACCACCACCATGCTGGACGGTAGGAGTGGTGTCCTGGGACTATTGTGGCAATACAGCTCCATTTTTGATTCATCTGACACCACATGGACAAAGATAAGACCTTCCGGAGGAAAGTTCTGTGGTCAGATGAAACAAAAATGGAGCTGTTTGGCCACAATCAGGGCCGGCCCGTGGCATAGGCCGTATAGGCAAATGCTAAGGGCGCCGTCCATCAGGGGGCGCCATGCCAGTGCCACAAATGTTGGAGGAAAAAAAAAAGAAAAAAAAAAGTTGGTACTATTATTTCTAAATACAAAAAATAATCCCACGTTAATTAAAATGCAAAGTAAAGCCTATTTAATAGAAATATTATTTGTTACAACATTACGGCGCCCCCGTCCCTTCCCGTATCATGACTGTTTATGGACGTCACCGCATCAAAAAATCAACACAAGATGTCAAAACGGCCAAAACTGTCAGGTGCCCAGGAAGAAAAAAGAGAAAAGAAGAAGAGAAACGAGAAAAAGACAGAGGTAGCAGGGAGGTAACGTTAGCCTACATGAAATTATTTGTCTGTTACAGAATGTGATAGTAACCTGGCTTTTTAGCATTAAGCTAATGTTACATGATTCGGCAATTGCTAATCAATAAATAGCTAGTTCTGTTTTAACGTCGGGTTAATATTGTGGAGGGGGCTAAATTGTTATGGAAAATAATAATGTATTGTTAGGTAATTACAGTACTCCCACCTTACATTCCTCAGGGACATTTGTATTAGATCTTTTAAGCAGGTGTTTTTTGTTTACATTGTTATTGCCTTCTGGTTAGCTAATGTTTGCCCTGCAGGTAATAGTCACTTTTCCACCCCTTTATATATTAGGTATAGTTGTAAGCCTAGTTGTTAAAGTGCACATCATTAATGTTAATTAAGCAATATTACATGAGAGGGAATGCTGTTTTTTTAATTTGAGCATTGCTGTGATTCGGTTAAAGATAATCATAACATAACATTCTCATATAATATGTTAATTTGCTTTCTTTAAGTAAAAAAAAAAGGTCAAAGACAAAGCTATTCGGTTTCTTGTGAGTATATACACTTCACTGCCGATGTGGGGGGGTGGGGGGGGTGGGGCACCGAAAATCTTGCCTAGGGCGCCAGATTGGTTAGGGCCAGGCCTGGCCACAATACCCAGCAATATGTTTGGAGGACAAAATGTGAGGCCTTCGATCCCAGGACACCACTCCTACCGTCAAGCATGGTGGTGGTAGTATTATGCTCAGGGCCTGTTTTGCTGCCAATGGAACTGCTGCTTAAAATGGGACAATGAAACCCTCCAAATTCTTGAGGACAATCTAAAATCATCAGCCCGGAGGTTGGGTCTTGGGCGCAGTTGTGCGCTCCTTACACACACACACCATAGTAACACTTGTATCTCTGACTACAGTCGCCGTAAAGCGCCAACAATCCATCAAGCGTTGCGGCTTCAAAGTCCTACTAAAACGGCAGTGACTAGGATGGCGAAAGCGGGGATCGAACCTGGAACCCTCAAGTTGCTGGCACGGCCACTCTGCCAACCGAGCTACACCGCTACATTTAAAGTTTTGGTGTGCTTTTTACTGGCGTCATATTGCAGTCTACACGTGTCTCTTATGTGTGACTGCCCTCTGCTGGCCACACTTATCATTACACCATGTACCAAATCAAATTGCTTCAAGGTCGGTAAAAAGGACCACAATTATTCCGTACATTTGGCGCACCTAATGAGAAAATGAAAGGATTTTAAAGGCCTACTGAAATGAATTTTTTAAAATTTAAACGGGGATAGCAGATCCATTCTATGTGTCATACTTGATCATTTCGCGATATTGCCATATTTTTGCTGAAAGGATTTAGTAGAGAACATCGACGATAAAGTTCGCAACTTTTGGTCTCTGATAAAAAAAAAAGCCTTGCCTATACCGGAAGTAGCGTGACGTCACAGGTTGAAAGGCTCCTCACATCTGCACATTGTTTACACCAGCAGCGAGAGCGATTCGTACCGAGAAAGCGACGATTACCCCATTAATTTGAGCGACGATGAAAGATTTGTGGATGAGGAACGTGAGAGTGAAGGACTAGAGTGCAGTGCAGGACGTATCTTTTTTTTCGCTCTGACCGTAACTTAGGTACAAGCTGGCTCATTGGATTCCACACTCTCTCCTTTTTCTATTGTGGATCACGGATTTGTATTTTAAACCACCTGGGATACTATATCCTCTTGAAAATGAGAGTCGAGAACGCGAAATGGACATTCACAGTGACTTTTATCTCCACGACAATACATCGGCGAAGCACTTTAGCTACGGAGCTAACGTGATAGCATCGGGCTTAAATGCAGATAGAAACAAAAGAAATAAGCCCCTGACTGGAAGGATAGACAGAAAATCAACAATACTATTAAACCATGGACATGTAACTACACGGTTAATGCTTTCCAGCCTGGCGAAGCTTAACAATGCTGTTGCTAACGACGCCATTGAAGCTAACTTAGCAACGGGACCTCACAGAGCTATGCTAAAAACATTAGCTCTCCACCTACGCCAGCCCTCATCTGCTCAGCAACACCCGTGCTCACCTGCGTTCCAGCGTTCAAAGGAGCGATGAAGGACTTCACCCGATCATAGATGCGGTCGGCGGCTAGCGTCGGCTAGCGCGTCTGCTATCCAAGTCAAAGTCCTCCTGGTTGTGTTGCTGCAGCCAGCCGCTAATACACCGATCCCACCTACAGCTTTCTTCTTTGCAGCCTCCATTATTCATTAAACAAATTGCAATAGATTCACCAACACAGATGTCCAGAATACTGTGGAATTTTGGGATGAAAACAGAGCTTTTTGTATTGGATTCAATGTGTCCGAATACTTCCGTTTCAACCATCGACGTCACGCGCATACGTCATCATACATAGACGTTTTCAAGCAGAAGTTTAGCGGGAAATTTAAAATGTCACTTTATAAGTTAACCCGGCCGTATTGGCATGTGTTGCAATGTTAAGATTTCATCATTGATATATAAACTATCAGACTGCGTGGTCGCTAGTAGTGGCTTTCAGTAGGCCTTTAAGTGCGCCTTATAGTCCGAAAAATACGGTATATCGTTTTGTATATTATTGCTTTGTATTTCATCCATCCATCCATCCATTTTCTACCGCTTATTCCCTTCGGGTCGCGGGGGGGCGCTGGAGCCTATCTCAGCTACAATCGGGCGGAAGGCGGGGTACACCCTGGACAAGTCGCCACCTCATCGCAGGGCCAACACAGATAGACAGACAACATTCACACTCACATTCACACACTAGGGCCAATTTAGTGTTGCCAATCAACCTATCCCCAGGTGCATGTCTTTGGAGGTGGGAGGAAGCCGGGAGTACCCGGAGGGAACCCACGCAGTCACGGGGAGAACATGCAAACTCCACACAGAAAGATCCCGAGGCTGGGATTGAACTCACGACTACTCAGGACCTTAGTATTGTGAGGCAGACGCACTAACCCCTCTTCCACCGTGCTGCCTATGCCTTGTATTTCATTGACTTACGTTTTAGTATTGTCTGTATATTTACATGGTATCAGTGTAGAGCAGGGGTCACCAACCTTTTTGAAAGCAAGAGCTACTTCTTGGGTAGTGATTAATGCGAAGGGCTACCAGTTTGATACACACTTAAATAAATTGCCAGAAATAGCCAATTTGCTCAATTTACCTTTAACTCTATGTTATTATTAATAATTAATGATATTTACACTTAATTGAACGGTTTAAAAGAGGAGAAAATACGAAAAAAAAATGACAATTAAACTTTGAAACATAGTTTATCTTCAATTTCGACTCTTTAAAATTCAACATTCAACCGAAAAAAGAAGAGAAAAACTAGCTAATTCGAATCTTTTTGAAAAAATTAAAAAAAAAATTTATGGAACATCATTAGTAATTTTTCCTGATTAAGATTAATTTTAGAATTTTGATGACATGTTTTGAATAGGTTAAAATTCGATCTGCACTTTGTTAGAATATATAACAAATTGGACAAGCTATATTTCTAACAAAGACAAATCATTATTTCTTCCAGAACAAAAATTTTAAAAAAAAATTCAAAAGACCTTGAAATAAGATTTAAATTTGATTCTACAGATTTTCTAGATTTGCCAGGATAAATTTTTTGAATTTTAATCATAATAGGTTTCAAGAAATATTCTTCGTCAAAAAAACAGAAGCTAAAATGAAGAATTAAATTAAAATGTATTTATTATTCTTTACAATAAAAAAAATAAATGAACTTGAACATTGATTTAAATTGTCAGGAAAGAAGAGGAAGGAATTTAAAAGGTAAAAAGGTATATGTGTTTAAAAATCATTTTTAAGGTTGTATTTTTTCTCTAAAATTGTCTTTCTGAAAGTTATAAGAAGCAAAGTAAAAAAATGAATGAATTTATTTAAACAAGTGAAGACCAAGTCTTTAAAATATTTTCTTGGATTTTCAAATTCTATTTGAGTTTTGTCTCTCTTAGAATTAAAAATGTCGGGCAAAGTGAGACCAGCTTGCTAGTAAATAAATACAATTTAAAAAATAGAGGCAGCTCACTGGTAAGTGCTGCTATTTGAGCTATTTTTAGAACAGGCCAGCGGGCTACTCATCTGGTCCTTACGGGCTACCTGGTGCCCGCGGGCACCGCGTTGGTGACCCCTGTGCGAGGGGGATTCCCCCTTATTGCCGCGAGTGAGCGTTGAAAACACTGGATTTTCTCAGGCAATTTTAACACAAAGGAGTAATTTCTGAAGACATACCTCGTACAAAACCTTCAAATAAAGGTGATTTAAGATGTTTAATGATGTTAATGGCCAAAGTCTAACAGCAAGGAGTGGGAAACGGAGGGTCTGGCATGGAGGGGGGTGTACCTGGGACGCTAGGTACACCGTTGAGCCCTCTGGAGACGTCGTGGGCTTCAATCAACGAAACGTCGATGAGCAGGGTGCCCACCCGAAGACCCCAATGACATACTTACCCTCCCTTTCACCACTCCACACCGACTGCTACTGTCAGGATTGTTCCTACTTACCAAGGGATTGAAACATCTAGTTAGGGTCCGCCCTGTAACCAGTACAAAGGACTCCCCCAGGGAGTCCTTTGTACTGGTTACAAAGGAACCTATTGTATTTGTAAGGTTTTATTATTTCTTTATTATTGTTCCGCAGCTTTGCGCACTACTTTGCCCCCCTTAACATGCTTCAAAACTCACCAAATTTTTTACACACATACAAAAACGTGCCCCAGCCACTTTAGTAAAAAAACCTAACCCCAAAAATAACAATTGCGCTCTCGCGCCCCCTAGGAAGAAAACTGCCTCTAACTCCCACTAGGAAGGTCGTAGAGACATGAAACAAAAACCTGTAATGTAGGTCTCACTTAGACCTACAATTCACAGTTTCACATCTTTGGGCGAAAACCAACAGGAAGTTGGCAATTTCCCATTTTAGACAAAAATGTACTAAAAACACTCCTTTTTACGCATTTGACCTCTAATTTGACCCCCTTAAAATACTTCAAAACTCACCAAACTTCTTACACACATTGGGACAGTTAAATATTGCGATCTAAAAAAAAAACCGAACCCCGAAACTCAAAATTGTGCTCTACATAATTTTTGAAAAAAACAGAAAAAACTGCTCCTCAGAGGAAAACTCAGACAAAACTGCTTGTAACTTCCGGTAGGAACGTCTAGAGACATGAAACAAAAACCTCTATGTAGGTCTCACTCAGGACTATTACTGGACAAAAGTATTGGGACACCTAGGACTAGCACCTGCCAAAAAGCGGACCCCGACCAACGCTGCTTGCAGCTTTAATTCTATTTGCTTTACTTCCTTGCTATTTCGATGATTGGGATCGCTAGATTGTGGCTTTATGGACTCATTTTTGTGAAATCTCAATTTCAACCAAGATACATTTTTTTCACTTATTTGCCCGTAGCTCAAAATTAGCCTGTGCGTATTCCGACTCATTTTGCCAGCACGGGTCACAAATACTGAACGTCATCAGCCTGGTTTGTATAAACTACCTGAACTGTGAAATGCTGTGGAAACACAAACCACACACTTCTACAGGAACCTGGAGGTCCCCAACTTTTGGTGGAAAAGGTCCTCTTGATGGACTACAGATCGCGGTTTTATTGTGTGTGTGTGTGTGTGTGTGTGTGTGTGTAACTGTCACTGAGAGTGTGTGTGTGTGTAACTGTCACTGAGAGTGTGTGTGTGAGCAGATAGCTGATAGGGGGAACAGTGTGTTTGCTGCTTGCTCTAGATAGTCAGGATTCACCCTATCTGTCCTAACACAGCCGACTACTGATTACACACACACACACACACACACACACACACACACACACACACACACACACACACACACACACACACGCAAGCAACTGATTTCCTTCGACTTCTGACGCACTCACACACACTTCCAACTCGTATTGAATGCTAATTGTAGTCAATCATGATGTGATTGTTCATGGAGGGCGTGGCTTAAATGTGTTCATGGAGGGCGTGGCTTAAATGTGTTCATGGAGGGCGTGCTTAAATGTGTTCATGGAGGGCGTGGCTTAAATGTGTTCATGGAGGGCGTGGCTTAAATGTGTTCATGGAGGGCGTGGCTTAAATGTGTTCATGGAGGGCGTGGCTTAAATGTGTTCATGGAGGGCGTGGCTTAAATGTGTTCATGGAGGGCGTGGCTTAAATGTGTTCATGGAGGGCGTGGCTTAAATGTGTTCATGGAGGGCGTGGCCTAAATGTGTTCATGGAGGGCGTGGCCTAAATGTGTTCATGGAGGGCACCTTCATCTGATCATGTTCAATCCTCCTACACTCCATGTAAACACCTTCATCTGATCATGTTCAATCCTCCTACACTCCATGTAAACACCTTCATCTGATCATGTTCAATCCTCCTACACTCCATGTAAACACCTTCATCTGATCATGTTCAATCCTCCTACACTCCATGTAAACACCTTCATCTGATCATGTTCCATCCTCCTACACTCCATGTAAACACCTTCATCTGATCATGTTCAATCCTCCTACACTCCATGTAAACACCTTCATCTGATCATGTTCAATCCTCCTACACTCCATGTAAACACCTTCATCTGATCATGTTCCATCCTCCTACACTCCATGTAAACACCTTCATCTGATCATGTTCAATCCTCCTACACTCCATGTAAACACCTTCATCTGATCATGTTCAATCCTCCTACACTCCATGTAAACACCTTCATCTGATCATGTTCCATCCTCCTACACTCCATGTAAACACCTTCATCTGATCATGTTCAATCCTCCTACACTCCATGTAAACACCTTCATCTGATCATGTTCAATCCTCCTACACTCCATGTAAACACCTTCATCTGATCATGTTCCATCCTCCTACACTCCATGTAAACACCTTCATCTGATCATGTTCAATCCTCCTACACTCCATGTAAACACCTTCATCTGATCATGTTCAATCCTCCTACACTCCATGTAAACACCTTCATCTGATCATGTTCAATACTCCTACACTCCATGTAAACACCTTCATCTGATCATGTTCAATACTCCTACACTCCATGTAAACACCTTCATCTGATCATGTTCAATACTCCTACACTCCGTGTAAACACCTTCATCTGATCATGTTCAATACTCCTACACTCCATGTAAACACCTTCATCTGATCATGTTCAATCCTCCTACACTCCATGTAAACACCTTCATCTGATCATGTTCCATCCTCCTACACTCCATGTAAACACCTTCATCTGATCATGTTCAATCCTCCTACACTCCATGTAAACACCTTCATCTGATCATGTTCCGGTTTTGAAAAGACGGACTAAACACACCTGGATTATGCCATTTTAGAAGAACTAGTTGGGGGTGTGTGGTCTAGTTATGATTAATAACACGTTAATTACTCGTTACTAACATCAAAATACAAAACGTTAGTAACTTAAAAACTATAAAAGGTTTCCCCAAAACATTTTGCAGCACAAATGAATGTAACACGTTTGGGGAGATTTATTAATTATGATTAATAACATGTTAATTACATGTTACTAACATAAAACTATAAAACGTTAATAACTCAAAAACTATAATTGGTAAAACTAAACATTCGGCAGCACAAATAATTACAACAAGTTTGAGGAGATTTGCACATAATTGGGGGGGAGGGGGGGGGTCTAGTTATGATTATTAAAACGTTAATTATGCATTACTAATATAAACGTTATTAACTTAAAAACTATAATAGTTCAACCAAAACAGTTATGTTTAATAGCACGTTTGTTACACGTTACTTACATAAAACTTCAAAATGTTAGTAACTTCAAAAATTCAAAGGTTTCACCAAAGAAACGTTTTGCAGCACAAACATAGCACAAATTAATGTAACATGTTTGGGGAGATTTGCACAAAGTTGGGTTTTAGTCATGATTAATAACACGTTAATTATTCATTACTAACATAAAAATATATAAAACGTTAATAACTCAACAACTATAATAGTTCAACCAAAACATTTTGCAGGGTTTCAGCAAAGAAACTTTTTGCAGCACAAACGTAGCACAAATTAATGGAACAAGTTAGAGGAGATTTGCACATAGTTGGAGGGTGTAGTTATGATTAATAACACGTTAATTACACGTTACTAACATAAAAATATAAAACGTTAATAACTCAAAAACTATAATAGTTAAACCAAAACATTCGGCAGCACAAACGTAGCACAAATAATTAGAACAAGTTAGAGGAGATTTGCACATAGTTGGAGGGTGTAGTTATGATTAATAACACGTTAATTACACGTTACTAACATAAAACTATAAAACGTTAATAACTCAACAACAATAATAGGTAAACCAAAACATTCGGCAGCACAAACGTAGCACAAATAATTAGAACAAGTTAGAGGAGATTTGCACATAGTTGGAGGGTGTAGTTATGATTAATAACACGTTAATTACACGTTACTAACATAAAACTATAAAACGTTAATAACTCAACAACTATAATAGGTAAACCAAAACATTCGGCAGCACAAACGTAGCACAAATAATTACAAATTTGGGGAGATTTGCACATAGTTGGAGGGTGTAGTTATGATTAATAACACGTTAATTACACGTTACTAACATAAAACTATAAAATGTTAATAACTCAACAACTATAATAGGTAAACCAAAACATTCGGCAGCACAAACGTAGCACAAATAATTGGAACAAGTTTGGGGAGATTTGCACATAGTTGGGGGGGGGGGGGTTGTAGTTATGAATAATAACACGTTAATTACACGTTACTAACATAAAACTATAAAACGTTAATAACTCAAAAACTATAATAGGTAAACCAAAACATTCGGCAGCACAAATAATTAGACATTTGGGGAGATTTGCACATAGTTGGAGGGTGTAGTTATGATTAATAACACGTTAACTACACGTTACTAACATAAAACTATAAAACGTTAATAACTCAAAAACTATAATAGTTCAACCAAAACATTCGGCAGCACAAACGTAGCACAAATAATTAGAACAAGTTAGAGGAGATTTGCACATAGTTGGAGGGTGTAGTTATGATTAATAACACGTTAATTACACGTTACTAACATAAAACTATAAAACGTTAATAACCCAAAAATTATAATAGGTAAACCAAAACATTTGGCAGCACAAACGTAGCACAAATAATTGGAACAAGTTTAGGGAGATTTGCACATAGTTGGGGGGGGGGGGGGGGGGGTGTAGTTATGATTAAAAACACATTAGTTACACGTTACTAACATAAAACTATAAAACGTTAATAACTCAACAACTATAATAGGTAAACCAAAACATTCGGCAGCACAAACGTAGCACAAATAATTAGAAATTTGGGGAGATTTGCACATAGTTGGAGGGTGTAGTTATGATTAATAACACGTTAATTACACGTTACTAACATAAAACTATAAAACGTTAATAACCCAAAAATTATAATAGTTAAACCAAAACATTCGGCAGCACAAACGTAGCACAAATAATTGTAACAAGTTTAGGGAGATTTGCACATAGTTGGGGGGGGGGGGGGGGTGTAGTTATGATTAATAACACATTAGTTACACGTTACTAACATAAAACTATAAAAGGTTAATAACTCAACAACTATAATAGGTAAACCAAAACATTCGGCAGCACAAACGTAGCACAAATAATTGGAACAAGTTAGAGGAGATTTGCACATAGTTGAGGGGGGGGGGGGGGTGTAGTTATGATTAATAACACGTTAATTGCACGTTACTAACATAAAACTATAAAACGTTAATAACTCAAAAACTATAATAGGTAAAACAAAACATTCGGCAGCACAAACGTCACACAAATAATTGGAACACGTTTAGGGAGATTTGCACATAGTTGGGGGGGGGGGGGGGGGGGACTTCACACAGGTCTGCTCACCTGGTCTCCGAGGTGGTGCAGGATCCAACCCCGAGGTGTCCCAACGACGACAACAACAAGAGCATGTGCCGACTCCCACTGAGGAGGTCTCCAGAAGGCCTCGCTGGTAATTAGTCCAGCACGGGCGGTCTGGGAGGTTCTTCTGCATGTGAACGTGCGGTCGGGGTCTTTGATGAGCGCCACAGACCCACACCGAGGTCCGTGCCGCCACTAAACCCTTTGCCCTTCTTCTCCTCCCGGCGGCTGGCTGAGGTGAGGCTGGAGTCCTGGAGGGAGAAGAAAATAAATAAGGTCTGCTCCGCCCAAACCACGGGAAGCTGCTGGTGGTCTCTGCGGCCGGATGCTGCTGAATATTTAGAACACAGGCCCGCCACATTCCACGCCACCTTCTCCCGACCGACTGCAGCTTCTCATTGTGGTCGGCTTTGAAATCGGATGAATCAATTGTCGCTGCCCAGGCATTTCCTTCTCACAACAGACCGTGGTTTTGAAGACAAACATAGCAGCGATTAAAGATGAGGGGACCCGAAACGGAGCCCTGCGGAACTCCCTCCAATGCCATGTCCACATGTGCGTGGAAAGCCGTGTCTTAAAGGGGACCTGGGAGGATTTGAATGGGCATTTAAAACTACTTCCTTGTGGTCTACAACAGTGTTTTTCAACCTTTTTTGAGCCAAGGCACATTTTTGGCGTTGAAAAAATGCCGAGGCACACCACCACCACCAACAGAAATCATTGAAAAACCAACGACAGTAAAAAGTCGTGGCAAGTGTTGGGTATGACTTGAAAGCATAACCAAGCATGCATCACTATAGCTCTTGTCTCAAAGTAGGTGTACTGTCACCACCTGTCACATCACACCCTGACTTATTTGGATTTTTTTGCTGTTTTCCTGTGTGTAGTGTTTTACTTCTTGTCTTGCGCTCCTATTTTGGTGGCTTTTCTCGCTTTTTGGTATTTTTCTGTAGCAGTTTCATGTCTTCCTTTGAGGGATATTTCCCCACATCTACTTTGTTTTAGCAATCAAGAATATTTCAGTTGTTTTTATCCTTCTTTGTGTGGACATTGTTGATTGTCATGTCATGTTTGGATGTACTTCGTCTTTGCGCCACAGTAAGTCTTTGCTGTCGTCCAGCATTCTGTTTTTGTTTACTTTGTAGCCAGTTCAGTTTTAGTTTGGTTCTGCATAACCATCCCTAAGCTTCAACGCCTTTTCTTAGGGGCACTCACCCTTTGTTTATTTTTGGTTTAAGCATTAGACACCTTTTTACCTGCACACTGCCTACCACTGTTTCCCACATCTACCTGCTGCCACCTACTGATATGGAAGAGTATTACAGGGTTACTCTGCCCAGCTCTAGACAGCACCGACACTCAACAACAACACATCATTTGCAGACTATAATTACTGCTTTGCAAAAAGTATTTTTAACCCAAATAGGTGAAATGAGATCATCTCCCACGGCACACCAGACTGTATCTCACAGCACACTAGTGTGCCGCGGCACAGTGGTTGAAAAAGACCGGTCTAGATGTATGTTGGATTTGCTTTGGTGGAAACGACGCTCCGCAGTCACTTTTAGAACCCGCTTATTCGAGTCTGTCTGCAAGATGTTGGACTCTGGAGGCGTTCCAGACTGCAAACCCTCTCCAAAAGCATCATAATTGATTATTTAGTTGTTTTTAATAATAATAATAATAATTAGAGATGTCCGATAATATCGGCAGGCCGATATTATCGGACGATATATGCGTTCAAAATGTAATATCGGAAATTATCGGTATCGGTTTTTTTATTATCGGTATCGGGTTTTTTTTGTTTGTTTTTTTTAATTGTTTTTTTTTATTAGATCCACATAAAAAACACAAGATACACTTACAATTAGTGCACCAACGCAAAAAACCTCCCTCCCCCCATTTCTTTCTGTTATTAATATTGTGGTTCCTACATTATATATCGATATATATCAATACAGTCTGCAAGGGATACAGTCCGTAAGCACACATGATTGTATTTTTTTATGACAAAAAAAATATAAAAATAAAATAAATAAATACCCTGCTGTGCCAAAACACACATGTCTACTGCAGTGGACATTTCGTTTATTATTATTATTATTATTATTTTTTTCAAAATGTGTAGAAACAAATGTATTTTGTGAAAACATGCACGTCCACTGCAGTAGACATTTTGTTTTGTATTTATTACAACATTTGTAAAATAAAAAAGTCCTACAGTACAAAAACACATGTCCACTTGAGTAGACATTTGGTTAAGTCTTTTTTTTTTTTTTTTTTAATTTGTAGAAGAAAAAAAAAAAGTGTTTTGTGAAAACACACATGTTTACTGTAGTTCAGTGGTCCCCAACCACCGGGCCGCGGCCCGGTACCGGTCCATGGATCGATTGGTACAGGGCCGCACAAGAAATAAAAAAAATATATATATACATGTATTTTTTAATTTTTAATTTTTATTAAATCAACATAAAAAACACTAGATACACTTACAATTAGTGCACCAACCCAAAAAACCTCCCTCCCCCCATTTACACTCATTCACACAAAAGGGTTGTTTCTTTCTGTTATTAATATTCTGCTTCCTACATTATATATCAATATATATCAATACAGTCTGCAAGGGATACAGTCCGTAAGCACACATGATTGTGCGTGCTGCTGCTCCACTAATAATACTAACCTTTAACACTTAATTTTACTCATTTTCATTCATTACTACTTTCTATGTAACTGTTTTTATATTGTTGTACTTTCTTTTTTATTCAAGAAAATGTTTTTAATTTATTTATCTTATTTTACTAATTAAAAAAAAAAAGTACCTTATCTTCACCATACCTGGTTGTCCAAATTAGGCATAATAATGTGTTAATTCCACGACTGCATATATCAGTTGATATCGGTATCGGTTGATATCGGTATCGGTAATTAAAGAGTTGGACAATATCGGATATCGGCAAAAAGCCATTATCGGACATCCCTAATAATAATAATAATAATAATAATAATAGATTGTATTTGTAAAAAGCACTTAACATTGAGTAAACAACTTCAAAGTGCTACAGTGTATTAAAAATGAAAAATAAAATAAAAAAAATATAAAAATAAATACAATTAAATAAAAATAAAAAGATAATAAAAAAATAATAAAAATAAAAACTAGAACAGCCAAATAGCTAAAACTAGTATGCATATATCTAAAAAAAAAAGGCTTTTTAAATTTTTTTTTAAAAAGAAGGGTTTTTAAGCCTTTTTTAAAAGCATCCACAGTCTGTGGTGCCCTCATGTGGTCAGGGAGAGCGTTCCACAGACTGGGAGCGGAACTATGAAACGCACCGGTATACACTACCGTTCAAAAGTTTGGGGTCACATGTAAATGTCCTTATTTTTGAAGGAAAAGCACTGTACTTTTCAATGAAGATAACTTTAAACTAGTCTTAACTTGAAAGAAATACACTCTATACATTGCTAATGTGCTAAATGACTATTCTAGCTGCAAATGTCTGCTTTTTGGTGCAATATCTACATAGGTGTATAGAGGCCCATTTCCAGCAACTATCACTCCAGTGTTCTAATGGTACAATGTGTTTGCTCATTGGCTCAGAAGGCTAATTGATGATTAGAAAACCCTTGTGCAATCATGTTCACACATCTGAAAACACTTTAGCTCGTTACAACGTCACGCCACATTCCATGCACCCCAGGACGTAGCTCCGCCTCCCATTTGTCCGTGCAGCATTTCAGAGTGGAGGTCCAAGGACCAATAAAAAGCCGTGAAAATGTGGCGCCTCACGGAATGTACGGGCCAAGTTCTGTAACCATCCATTGTTGGGGCCGCCGGCGCCCCCTAGAGGGCCCCCGACAAATACCTTTCTAACCCGCAATGCACCTTTTCACCACTTGTGGCAGTAATGCACGTTTTCACCACTTCTGGCAGTAATGCACTTTTTCACCACTTAATGCCCGTTTTCACCACTTAATGCACTTTTTCACCACTTAATGCCCGTTTTCACCACTTGTAGCAGTAATGCACTTTTTCACCACTTGTGGCAGTAATGCACTTTTTCACCACTTAATGCCCGTTTTCACCACTTAATGCCCGTTTTCACCACTTGTAGCAGTAATGCACTTTTTCACCACTTAATGCCCGTTTTCACCACTTAATGCACTTTTTCACCACTTAATGCCCGTTTTCACCACTTAATGCCCGTTTTCACCACTTGTAGCAGTAATGCACTTTTTCACCACTTGTGGCAGTAATGCACTTTTTCACCACTTAATGCCCGTTTTCACCACTTAATGCCCGTTTTCACCACTTGTAGCAGTAATGCACTTTTTCACCACTTAATGCCCGTTTTCACCACTTAATGCACTTTTTCACCACTTAATGCCCGTTTTCACCACTTAATGCCCGTTTTCACCACTTGTAGCAGTAATGCACTTTTTCACCACTTAATGCCCGTTTTCACCACTTGTAGCAGTAATGCACTTTTTCACCACTTGTGGCAGTAATGCACTTTTTCACCACTTAATGCCCGTTTTCACCACTTGTGGCAATAATGCACTTTTTCACCACTTAATGCCCGTTTTCACCACTTAATGCCCGTTTTAACCACTTCTGGCAGTAATGCACTTTTCCACCAGTTAATGCACTTTTCACCACTTGTGGCAGTAATCACTTTTTCACCACTTGTGGCAGTAATGCACTTTTTAAACACTTAATGCACTTTTTCACCATTTGTAGCAGTGATGCACTTTTTTCACCACTTGTGGCAGTAAAGCACTTTTTCACCACTTACTGCACTTTTTCACCACTTGTAGCAGTAATGCACTTTTTCACCACTTAATGCCCATTTTCACCATTTGTAGCAGTGATGCACTTTTTCACCACTTAATGCACTTTTTCACCACTTGTGGCAGTAAAGCACTTTTTCGCCACTTGTCGCAGTGATGCACTTTTTCACCACTCGTGGCAGTAATGCGCTTTTTCACCATTTAATGCACTTTCTTACCACTTGTGGTAGTTATTAACTTTTTCGCCACTTGTGGCAGTAATGCACTTTTTCACCACTTGTGGCAGTAATGCACTTTTTCACCACTTGTGGCAGTAAAGCACTTTTTCGCCACTTGTAGCAGTGATGCACTTTTTCACCACTTGTCGCAGTGATGCACTTTTTCACCACTTGTGGCAGTAAAGCACTTTTTTGCCACTTGTAGCATTGATGCACGTTTTCACCACTTGTGGCAGTAATCACTTTCTCACCACTTGTGGCAGTAATGCACTTTTTCACCACTTGTGGCAGTAAAGCACTTTTTCGCCACTTGTAGCAGTGATGCACTTTTTCACCACTTGTCGCAGTGATGCACTTTTTCACCACTTGTCGCAGTGATGCACTTTTTCACCACTTGTGGCAGTAATGCACTTTTTCACCATTTAATGCACTTTCTTACCACTTGTGGCAGTAATGCACTTTTTCACCACTTGTGGCAGTAATGCACTTTTTCACCACTTGTGGCAGTAAAGCACTTTTTCGCCACTTGTAGCAGTGATGCACTTTTTCACCACTTGTCGCAGTGATGCACTTTTTCACCACTTGTGGCAGTAATGCACTTTTTCACCATTTAATGCACTCTTTCCACCACTTGTGGCAGTAATTCACTTTTTCACCATTTAATGCACATTCTTACCACTTGTGGCAGTAATGCACTTTTTCACCATTTAATGCGCTTTTTCACCACTTGTAGCAGTAATGCACCTTTTCACCATTTAATGCACTTCTTCACCACTAGTGACAGTGATGCACTTTTTCACCATTTATATGCACTTTTTCACCACTAGTGGCAGTGATGCACTTTTTCACCATTTAATGCACTTTTTCACCACTAGTGGCAGTGATGCACTTTTTCAAATGAGACAATAGTGTCTTCAGGCTGACTGTGTGTGTGTGCGTAGAAACAGGAAAAGAACATTTCCTTCATGGCTTGTGTGTCAAGTGAGGGGTGGTGTTGTCAGGGTCAAAGGTCACGAGGAGGGGTTACAATCCAATATGTGTGGTAAGTCTTGCTGCTGCGTCACCTTCATCCTGGCAGGATAACACAGGACGGGTTGCAACCTGCCATCTTTGTTTTCCAGTGGAACCGTGAGAATAAGTAGTGTGTGAGTGTGTGTGAGCGTGTGTGTGTGTGTGTACGTGTGTGTGTACGTGTGTGTGAGCGTGTGTGTGTGTGTACGTGCAATAAGCACACATCTCATAACACGCAACCCAAGACATTTAAGACTTCTTTTCATATCATTTTGACGATCCTGGCTTAGATTATGAAAACAGTGAACTCAAAAATGTGTGTGTTCATCAACTGATGAT
>NC_084756.1:37388710-37403710 GCF_033978785.1 Entelurus aequoreus | reverse complement strand
TGTGGCAGTAATGCACTTTTTCACCACTTGTGGCAGTAATGCACTTTTTCACCATATCAAAAATATTACCAAAATCATTTTTTAAAGGGGAACTGCACTTTTTTTTGGGAAGTCCCAATGTGACGTAAGAACACGGCTTTCCCTTTTTTAATGCATTTAAAAGGGTAAAAAAAGGCTAACAAGAGGTGGCCAATGATGCAGAGATTGGGGATAATATAATATAATCCGCCTATAAAGTTAAAGTACCAATGATAGTCACACACACACTAGGTGTGGTGAAATGTGTCCTCTGTATTTGACCCATCCCATTTTCCACCCCCTGGGAGGTGAGGGGAGCAGTGGGCACCAGCGTTGGCTGCGCCCGGAAATCATTTTTGGTGATTTAACCCCCAATTCCAACCCTTGATGCAGAGTGCCAAGCAGGGAGGTAATGGCTCCCATTTTTATAGTCTTTGGTATGACTCAAACGGGGGTTTGAACTCATGACCTACCCATCTCAGGGCGGACACTCTAACCACTAGGCCACTGAGTAGGTTAGGTGAAGCACTCTAAAAAAAAAAAAAACATCCAAAAACCTTTCAAATACCAGTGTAAGGATGCCATGTAGTAACTGCCATATTTACATATTTTGAGCGTTTTAAGTATTTATTTTTGGCCGCATCGATTTCACAGAGCATCCGTAAACGTATATTTTTGAACCTGAATATACTGAGGACGATCCGCAACGTTTAGAAGCTGTGTGCTAAAAATTGTATGTATTGCTATTATGACAATTGGCACTTTTTAAAAGTTTATATCATTTATTGTATTTAGATGGCGTTCATTTTTATTCTTTGCAGCTGTGAATGCCTCAAAGGTGGCGTTTGTCCTCAATTCTCAGTGCCATGTCACGTCTTTTATTAGTGCTGTGTGTGTGTATCGTTTTTATTTATTTTAAATTATTATTATTGGTGTAAAGCACTTTGTGTTGCCACTTGCTATTATGCTCTCTGCTCTTCACAAAAATGTATAATAGTATGTATGTATGTATAATGTATACAAATATATAATATACAAGTATACATATATATACAAATATACATATATACATACATATATACAAATATATATAATACAAATATACATATATATACATATATACATATATATATATATACATATACATATATACATATATATATATATACATATATATATATACATATATATATATATATATATATACATATATATATATATATATATATATATATATATATATATATATATATATATATATATATATATATATATATATATATATATATATATATACAAGTATACAAATACAAATGTATAATTATTACAAAAATCAGTCACACGCGTGCTGACGAGGACCAGAGGGCGGGAGCACATTACACCAGTTTTAAAGTCGCTGCTTCGGCTGCCCGTTGGCTTCAGGGTTTATATTTATTATATATATATTTTTAAAGGTTGAAAGCACACCTTTTTAATCAGGCTTTTTACTGAACATTTTAAAACTCTTTTTAGGTTTCTTAATTTTCATTTTGTTATTTAAAATTTGGATAACTACTCTCACTATTTTGTTTATATATATATATATATAAATATATATATATATAATTTAAATATAATTAATATAATATAAATAATTTAAATATATATGTATATATATACTGTATATATATATATATATATTTAAATATATATATATATGTTTAAATATATATATATGTTTGAATATATATATATATATATATATGTTTAAATATATATATTTATATATGTATTTAAATATATATAGAAACATAAAATAGTGACAGTAGTTATCCAAATTTTAAATAAAAAATGAAAATTCAGAAACCTAAAAAGAGTTTAAAATGTTCAGTAAAAAGCCTGATATATATATATATATATATATATATATATATATATATATATATATATATATATATATATATATATATATAAAAAATATAATTAATATAATATAACAGAAATATAATTGAAATATATATATACTGTATATATATATACATATATATTTAAATATATATATATGTTTAAATATATATATTTATATATGTATTTAAATATATATATATAAACATAAAATAGTGACAGTAGTTATCCAAATTTTAAATAAAAAATGAAAATTAAGAAACCCAAAAAGAGTTTAAAATGTTCAGTAAAAAGCCTGATATATATATATATATATATATATATATATATATATATATATATATATATATATATATATATATATATATATATATGTATATTTTTTCTTTAAATTTTTATTTTATTTTATTTTATTTAGATGCCTTTAATTTTTATTATTTTTCAGTGTGCCGTTTTCCCTCATCAGTGCCGTGCCATGTGTTGTTACTGTTAATAATGCTGTGTGTGTGTGTGTGTGTGTGTGTGTGTGCGTGTGTGTGTGTGTTGTGTTTCACTGGGTGTGCGTGTGTGTGTGTGTGTGTGTTGTGTTTCACTGGGTGTGCGTGTGTGTGTGCGTGTGTGTTGTGTTTCACTGGAACGCCACACTTTGTGTTGCCACTTGCCTGTGCATGACAAGTGCTATGTTAATAAAGTTTGATTGACAATCAACATCTCAGCAATCCATCATCTCGCCTTCCTTCTCCTGCCCGACAGCCGCAGGAACAGGAAGTCCTTATTTGGCCGACTCGTGCAGCCTGACGTGTGTGTGTGTGTGTGTGTGTGTGTGTGTGTGTGTGTGTGTGTGTGTGTGTGTGTGTGTGTGTGTGTGTGTGTGTGTGTGTGTGTGTGTGTGTGTGTGTTGTGTGTGTGCGTTTTAGGTAGACAGCTACACTCCACTAAATAGTTACTACTTCATATGACTTGTACATGTAGTAGTAGTAGTAGTAGTAGTGACAGAAGTATTTGTCAATGAGTAGTAGTGCTAGTATCGGACATAGTAGCAATATTTGTAGTACTGATAGTAATTGTGGTAGTCACTGTAGTAGTAAATAGTAGTGATTAGTTTTGGTTAAAGTATGAGTTCTAGTAGTGATAGTAGTATAGTTAGTAGTAGTAGTATTACTAGTGTTAGTATTGGATAAAGTAGTGAGGGGAGGTATTATAACTTGCATTATTAATGGTAATATACAGTAACTAGTAGTATTGTATAATATACAGTAACTAGTAGTATTGTATAATATACAGTAACTAGTAGTATTGTATAATATACAGTAACTAGTAGTATTAGTACAGGTAGTATTGTATAATATACAGTAACTAGTAGTATTAGTAACAGGTAGTATTGTATAATATGCAGTAACTAGTAGTATTAGTACAGGTAGTATTGTATAATATACAGTAACTAGTAGTATTAGTACAGGTAGTATTGTATAATATACAGTAACTAGTAGTATTGTATAATATACAGTAAGTAGTAGTATTGTATAATATACATTAACTAGTAGTATTAGTACAGGTAGTATTGTATAATATACAGTAACTAGTAGTATTGTATAATATACAGTAAGTAGTAGTATTGTATAATATACAGTAAGTAGTAGTATTGTATAATATACAGTAACTAGTAGTATTAGTACAGGTAGTATTGTATAATATACAGTAACTAGTAGTATTGTATAATATACAGTAAGTAGTAGTATTGTATAATATACAGTAACTAGTAGTATTAGTACAGGTAGTATTGTATAATATACAGTAACTAGTAGTATTGTATAATATACAGTAACTAGTAGTATTGTATAATATACAGTAACTAGTAGTATTAGTACAGGTAGTATTGTATAATATACAGTAACTAGTAGTATTAGTAACCGGTAGTATTGTATAATATACAGTAACTAGTAGTATTAGTACAGGTAGTATTGTATAATATACAGTAACTAGTAGTATTGTATAATATACAGTAACTAGTAGTATTGTATAATATACAGTAAGTAGTAGTATTGTATAATATACAGTAACTAGTAGTATTGTATAATATACAGTAAGTAGTAGTATTGTATAATATACAGTAAGTAGTAGTATTGTATAATATACAGTAACTAGTAGTATTGTATAATATACAGTAACTAGTAGTATTGTATAATATACAGTAAGTAGTAGTATTGTATAATATACAGTAAGTAGTAGTATTGTATAATATACAGTAACTAGTAGTATTAGTACAGGTAGTATTGTATAATATACAGTAACTAGTAGTATTGTATAATATACAGTAACTAGTAGTATTGTATAATATACAGTAAGTAGTAGTATTGTATAATATACAGTAAGTAGTAGTATTGTATAATATACAGTAACTAGTAGTATTGTATAATATACAGTAACTAGTAGTATTGTATAATATACAGTAACTAGTAGTATTGTATAATATACAGTAACTAGTAGTATTGTATAATATACAGTAACTAGTAGTATTGTATAATATACAGTAACTAGTAGTATTAGTACAGGTAGTATTGTATAATATACAGTAACTAGTAGTATTGTATAATATACAGTAACTAGTAGTATTGTATAATATACAGTAACTAGTAGTATTGTATAATATACAGTAACTAGTAGTATTAGTACAGGTAGTATTGTATAATATACAGTAACTAGTAGTATTAGTAACCGGTAGTATTGTATAATATACAGTAACTAGTAGTATTAGTACAGGTAGTATTGTATAATATACAGTAACTAGTAGTATTAGTACAGGTAGTATTGTATAATATACAGTAAGTAGTAGTATTGTATAATATACAGTAACTAGTAGTATTGTATAATATACAGTAAGTAGTAGTATTGTATAATATACAGTAAGTAGTAGTATTGTATAATATACAGTAACTAGTAGTATTGTATAATATACAGTAAGTAGTAGTATTGTATAATATACAGTAAGTAGTAGTATTGTATAATATACAGTAACTAGTAGTATTAGTACAGGTAGTATTGTATAATATACAGTAACTAGTAGTATTGTATAATATACAGTAACTAGTAGTATTGTATAATATACAGTAAGTAGTAGTATTGTATAATATACAGTAAGTAGTAGTATTGTATAATATACAGTAACTAGTAGTATTGTATAATATACAGTAACTAGTAGTATTGTATAATATACAGTAACTAGTAGTATTGTATAATATACAGTAACTAGTAGTATTGTATAATATACAGTAACTAGTAGTATTAGTAACAGGTAGTATTGTATAATATACAGTAACTAGTAGTATTAGTACAGGTAGTATTGTATAATATACAGTAACTAGTAGTATTGTATAATATACAGTAACTAGTAGTATTGTATAATATACAGTAACTAGTAGTATTAGTAACCGGTAGTATTGTATAATATACAGTAACTAGTAGTATTAGTAACAGGTAGTATTGTATAATATACAGTAACTAGTAGTATTAGTACAGGTAGTATTGTATAATATACAGTAACTAGTAGTATTAGTACAGGTAGTATTGTATAATATACAGTAACTAGTAGTATTGTATAATATACAGTAACTAGTAGTATTGTATAATATACAGTAACTAGTAGTATTAGTAACCGGTAGTATTGTATAATATACAGTAACTAGTAGTATTAGTAACAGGTAGTATTGTATAATATACAGTAACTAGTAGTATTAGTACAGGTAGTATTGTATAATATACAGTAACTAGTAGTATTGTATAATATACAGTAACTAGTAGTATTGTATAATATACAGTAACTAGTAGTATTGTATAATATACAGTAAGTAGTAGTATTGTATAATATACAGTAAGTAGTAGTATTGTATAATATACAGTAACTAGTAGTATTGTATAATATACAGTAACTAGTAGTATTGTATAATATACAGTAACTAGTAGTATTGTATAATATACAGTAACTAGTAGTATTGTATAATATACAGTAACTAGTAGTATTAGTAACAGGTAGTATTGTATAATATACAGTAACTAGTAGTATTAGTACAGGTAGTATTGTATAATATACAGTAACTAGTAGTATTGTATAATATACAGTAACTAGTAGTATTGTATAATATACAGTAACTAGTAGTATTAGTAACCGGTAGTATTGTATAATATACAGTAACTAGTAGTATTAGTAACAGGTAGTATTGTATAATATACAGTAACTAGTAGTATTAGTACAGGTAGTATTGTATAATATACAGTAACTAGTAGTATTAGTACAGGTAGTATTGTATAATATACAGTAACTAGTAGTATTGTATAATATACAGTAACTAGTAGTATTGTATAATATACAGTAACTAGTAGTATTAGTAACCGGTAGTATTGTATAATATACAGTAACTAGTAGTATTAGTAACAGGTAGTATTGTATAATATACAGTAACTAGTAGTATTAGTACAGGTAGTATTGTATAATATACAGTAACTAGTAGTATTGTATAATATACAGTAACTAGTAGTATTGTATAATATACAGTAAGTAGTAGTATTGTATAATATACAGTAACTAGTAGTATTGTATAATATACAGTAAGTAGTAGTATTGTATAATATACAGTAACTAGTAGTATTGTATAATATACAGTAAGTAGTAGTATTGTATAATATACAGTAACTAGTAGTATTGTTACATTGCCTTCCAAATGTTGTTTTGCAGTCAAGAAGAAAGACCTGACCTCTTGTTGTAAATCAGCTGCTAAAACTTGACCCCTCTTGACCTAGCCCTACTTGACCTCTGACCCCATGCCCGCCACTTCTAAAAGCAGCGAGAGAACTCTCGTCCTGTTGGACACAAACTTTTTAGTTTTTTTAGCTGTAAGTGACATCAGACCCATCTAGTCCACTAACACAAATACACCACGCAGACCAGGTGTGTGTGTGTGTGTGTGCGTTATGTGTGTGTGCGTTATGTGTGTGCGTTATGTGTATGTGTGTGTGTGTGTGTGTGTGTGTGTGTGCGTTATGTGTATGTGTGCGTTATGTGTATGTGTGTGTGTGTGTGTGTGTGTGTGTGCGTTATGTGTATGTGTGTGTGTGTGTGTGTGCGTTATGTGTATGTGTGTGTGTGTGTGAGGGCTCGGCTTCCAGTCGAGGTGTGACTTAGACTTCACATGTCAAACGGCATTTTCCAAGAAACGAGAGCGTGGAAATTTAACCCTTACACAACTTGGCTACTCGTGTTACACAAGTGTGTGTGTGTGTGTGTGTGTGTGTGTGTGTGTGTGTGCGTGTTTGTGTGTGCGTAAAATGACACCACTTGCACATATAATACCTCTGACGCCCAATCAGCAGCACCCTGACATGATTATCTCTGCTTACATGTTCACACACACACACACACACACACACACACACACACACACACACACACACACACACACACACACACACACACACACACACACACACACACACACACACACACACACACACACACACACACACACACACACACACACACACACACACACACACACACAGTGATTTACGTCTACACTGTTTAAATAAATACAAAAATGTGTAGATTTGACAGTACAAAAGTGTGTGTTTAACAGTGTGATGGCAGACCAATAATAAGATGTTTGTATGGTTGCCATGGTGACCTTGCATCCCCCTGCTAACCCTAACCCAGCACAAATTGTCTTGGCATCAATTAAATTGCCACTTAGCAGTCAGTTTGACAGCACTCTTATAGGGACCCCTAAACCAGGGGGTCCCCAACCTATAGCCCCCGGGACTTCCCAAGTTAAATAAATACATATGTGTATGTATATACGTATATACATATATACATATATACATATATATACATATATACGTATATACATATATATATATATATACATATATACGTATATACATATATATATATATACATATATACGTATATACATATATATATATATATATATATATATATATATATATATATATATATATATATATATATATATATATATATATATATATATATATATATACATATATATATATATATATATACATATATATATATACATATATATACATATATGTATATATATATATATATGTATATATATATATATATATACATATGTATATATATATATATACATATATATATATACATATATATACATATATATATATATGTATATATATATATGTATATATATATGTATATATATAATATATATATATATATATATATAATATATATATATATATATATATGTATATATATATGTATATATATAATATATATATGTATATATATAATATATATATATATATATATAATATATATATATATATATATATATATATATATATATATATATATATATATATATATATACATATATATATATATATATATATATATATTAGGGCTGCAACTAACGATTAATTTGATAATCGATTAATCTGTCGATTATTACTTCGATTAATAATCAGATAAAAGAGACAAACTACATTTCTATCCTATCCGGTATTTTATTGAAAAAAAACAGCATACTGGCACCATACTTATTTTGATTATTGTTTCTCAGCTGTTTGTAAATGTTGCAGTTTATAAATAAAGGTTTAGTAAAAAAAAAAAGTAAAAAAAATTTTTTATTTAAAAAAAAAAAAAAAAAAAAAAAGTGCATGCGCATAGCATAGATCCAACGAATCGATGACTAAATTAATCGGCAACTATTTTAATAATCGATGTTAATCGATTTAATCGATTAGTTGTTGCAGCCCTAATATATATATATATATATATATATATATATATATATATATATATATATATATATATATATATATATATATATATATACAGTGTGTATATATGTGTTTGTGTTTATCAATGTGTATATATGTGTGTGTATGTGTATATATATATATACATACACACATACATACATATACATACATATACACACACACACACACACACACACACACACACACACACACACACACACACACACACACACACACACACACACACACACACACACACACACACACACACACACACACACACACACACACACACACACACACACACACACACACACACACACACACACACGTATATTCTAGGGCTGTCAAACAATTAAAATATTTAATTGCTGTTTGTTTATAGTTAACTCAAAATCAATCGTGCTTATTCGAAAATAGATATAATTTGACATCATTAATAACTGTACCTTAGACAAGATACATTTCAAGTTTTATTACCATGACTGGACAATTAGTTTGTTTGAAATAAATGTGTTTTTTTTTAAACAGCTCAACACAAAAATGACATAAACACGCTTTTAATGAATATGAATATGCCAGATTTTTGTGTTTCGTAGGATGGCAGAATTGGTACTCCTGCTGTAGGAGCACTTGCATCCCGGGGAGAGGGGCTACACCATGTTTAGACACCAGGTTCACGCATTAATAACACAAAATGTGGATTGCTACACTCATGCTTGTCAAAGATGTTTGGTAACGTAAAATGTGATATTTCTACCTGAATAAATGCTTCTGATATTTGTTTTGCTGCATGACAACGTCTCAACTTTCTCTACTCAATAATGTGTAATATATATATATATATATATATATATATATATATATATATATATATATATATATATATATATATATATATATATATATATATATATATTGTGGAGGATGCATATATGTTTAGGAGTTCTTTCTATTTACACAGCCATGTTTAGAGTAGCTAGTACTTTTCCTTTGTTTATTCTGCTAGTTTCTCTTGTGTTCAGAGGTCAGTTTTGTGTCTTAACCTTGGAATGTGAAGACCCCCCCCCCCCACTGGTCCCTTATCAGTGTTGCGAGGGGGAGGTGGGGGTTTTCTTTGCGTGGAAAGGATTTGGCTTTTCCGTCAGGTAGGCTAGATCAACGAGAGTAGCTGATATGAACGTGTTTGTAACGACCTGGTCGCATCGAGGTGCGGTGGTGTTCTCCCAAGGATGCAGACGGGCTCGGACACAGCTTGCAGGTAGGAAAAATGATTTATTGAAGAACTAAATCAGACAGGAAAAAACAAAACGACTAGCGTGGGAGCTAGCAAGCAAAATAATGTAGCATGAGAGCTAGCAGGAAACAAAGTGGTCGTAACTTGTTGCATGAAAGCAAATTAGGAAGCCAGGCCGAGTGAGGCCCGGGCAAAGACTAAATAGCCCTCTGATCAGTGCTCGGGCAACAGGTGCGCGTCCCGAACGCTGATCAGAGGCAGGTGAGTAAAATCTGCAGTCATGGCAACAGAAACAAACACGTGACGCTAAAGTGTAAACAAATTGTGATCCGAGCAGCGGATCCTAACAGTACCCCCCCCTAAAAGGACAGATTCCAGATGTCCCTAGAAAACAAAAAAACAACTGGAACCCAAAAAAAACAAGCAATAGTTCATGAGTCAAGGGCGGGCGGGGGGGTGACTTGGTGGTGGGTCGCCAGGCCACGTGTCCCCGAATCCACCGGGGAAGGGTCAGGTGGCGGCGGCGAATGGAACGCCGCTGCCGCTGGCGAGGCGGGCGAGGCGGGCGACCACGGTAAGGCCACATTCGTGGCCGCCGAGAAGGTGGGCGTGAGTGGCGCCAGAATCTCAGCAGCCTCTGAGTCCTCGAGGGCTGCATGCGGGGACCTGCTTTCTGCTTGCGCCGCCGGACCACTCGAGGTCGCTGAGATGTCGCCGTGGAAGCGGTGGGAGTCGCTGTCGTGGCAGCCGGAGTCGCTGTCGTGGCAGCCGGAGTCGCTGTCGTGGCAGCCGGAGTCGCTGTCGTGGCAGCCGGAGTCGCTGTCGTGGCAGCCGGAGTCGCTGTCGTGGCAGCCGGAGTCGCTGTCGTGGCAGCCGGAGTCGCTGTCGTGGCAGCCGGAGTCGCTGTCGTGGCAGCCGGAGTCGCTGTCGTGGCAGCCGGAGTCGCTGTCGTGGCAGCCGGAGTCGCTGTCGTGGCAGCAGGAGTCGCTGTCGTGGCAGCCGGAGTCGCTGTCGTGGCAGCAGGAGTCGCTGTCGTGGCAGCCGGAGTCGCTGTCGTGGCAGCCGGAGTCGCTGTCGTGGCAGCAGGAGTCGCTGTCGTGGCAGCCGGTGCTGGTGCGAGAACCAGCCGTGGTACAGGTGCTGGTGCGAGAACCAGCCGTGGTACAGGTGCTGGTGCGAGAACCAGCCGTGGTGCAGGTACTGGTGCGAGAACCAGTCGTGGTGCAGGTACTGGTGCGAGAACCAGTCGTGGTGCAGGTACTGGTGCGAGAACCAGCCGTGGTGCAGGTACTGGTGCGAGAACCAGCCGTGGTGCAGGTACTGGTGCGAGAACCAGCCGTGGTGCAGGTACTGGTGCGGGGGCCAGTCGTGGTGCAGGTACTGGTGCGGGGGCCAGCCGTGGAGCAGGTACTGGTGCGGGAACCAGCCGAGGTGCCGGTACTGGTGCGGGAACCAGCCGAGGTGCCGGTACTGGTGCGGGAACCAGCCGAGGTGCAGGTACTGGTGTGGGAACCAGCCGAGGTGCAGGTACTGGTGTGGGAACCAGCCGAGGTGCAGGTACTGGTGTGGGAACCAGCCGAGGTGCAGGTACTGGTGCGGGAACCAGCCGAGGTGCAGGTACTGGTGCGGGAACCAGCCGAGGTGCAGGTACTGGTGCGGGAACCAGCCGAGGTGCAGGTACTGGTGTGGGAACCAGCCGAGGTGCAGGTACTGGTGTGGGAACCAGCCGAGGTGCAGGTACTGGTGTGGGAACCAGCCGAGGTGCAGGTACTGGTGTGGGAACCAGCCGAGGTGCAGGTACTGGTACCTGTGGTGGAGCTGGTGCTAGCCTTAGCCTTGGCGCTAGCTTAGGTGCAGGTGGCCTAGCTGGCGGTTGCGGCTTAGCAGGCCGTCGGACTGGTGGCGGTGGCCGAGCAGGAGGTTGCGGCTTAGCACGCCGTTGTGCCACCCCACTCGCACAGCTCCCAGTACTAGCCCCCCCCTCAAAAAGCGGATCCCAGACGCGCTCCTTGCGGATTGGAACCGTCTTCAAGGGTGGGTGGAGGGAGGTCGGGGGGAGGGCTGAATCCTCTCCTCTAAATTGTCCAAAATGTCTTTTCTTACTCCCCACTTGAGACTGGGTGGGAGCACAGGGGGAAAAAATATGTGCAGTGGGCGGAGCAATAGTCACTGGGGGTGGAGCTAGAAAGTCAGGTGACCGGGACTGACTAGATTTACATTTCACAAAAATGTCCTGATAATGTTTTATCTTAGATTTAAAGTCCTTAGGGGGTGGCTGACAAAAAGGAGCAGAAGATTTAAAAAAAAATTCTTCGTCTCTGACGTCATCCACAGTGGGCGGGATGACGTCATCCGTGTGGGTCTCCAGCTGACTGACAGCCCAATTGGTGAAATGTTTGGCGAAATGGTCAATTGGGTTGCCAAACATCTGAGGAGGGGAATCTTGGGCTGAATGTTGCTTACTGTGTACCGGTGGAGGAGTCTGTGGGAGTGGCGCGTCTTGGCAGCGAAGTGAAGACCTCTTTGGTGGCTTCCGTCTTCGCTGACGCGTCCGGTGGTGCGGAGGTGTGGCGATGTCCTCGGGCCAAACGGAGTGGATTGGGACCAACTTTCCGTTAGGACCCCAGATCAGGTCCTGGCGCTCCGAGGGGGAATAGCGGAGAGTCTCCGCCTCCATTGCTCGTAACACCATCCACGCACCTTCGTCCATCTCCTCCGACGTGCTCGTTGCGGGAGAACTTCTTGCTGCTGGCTTCCTACTGTAACGACCTGGTCGCATCGAGGTGCGAGGTGTTCTCCCAAGGATGCAGACGGGCTCGGACACAGCTTGCAGGTAGGAAAAATGATTTATTGAAGAACTAAATCAGACAGGAAAAAACAAAACGACTAGCGTGGGAGCTAGCAAGCAAAATAATGTAGCATGAGAGCTAGCAGGAAACAAAGTGGTCGTTACTTGTTGCATGAAAGCAAATTAGGAAGCCAGGCCGAGTGAGGCCCGGGCGAAGACTAAATAGCCCTCTGATCAGTGCTCGGGCAACAGGTGCGCGTCCCGAACGCTGATCAGAGGCAGGTGAGTAAAATCTGCAGTCATGGCAACAGAAACAAACACGTGACGCTAAAGTGTAAACAAATTGTGATCCGAGCAGCGGATCCTAACAGTGTTGGTTAAACCAGGGGTCGGCAACCCAAAATGTTGAAAGAGCCACATTGGACCAAAAATACAAAAACAAATCTGTCTGGAGCCGCAACAAATTAAAAGTCTTATTACATACAGATAGTGTGTCATGAGATATAAATTGAATTAAGATGACCTAAAGTAAACTAAATGACCTCAAATATAGCTACAAATGAGGCATGATGATGCAATATGTACATATAGCTAGCCTAAATAGCATGTTAGCATCGATTAGCTTGCAGTCATGCAGTGACCAAATATGCCTGATTAGCACTCCACACAAGTCAATAACGTCAACAAAACTCACCTTTGTGCATTCATGCACAACGTTTAAAGTTTGGTGGACAAAATGAGACGGAAAAAGAAGTGGCATAAAACACGTCCTAGAAAGACGGAGAAAGTTATACATGTAAACAAACTAAGGTGAGTTCAAGGACTGCCAAAATTAGTAGGACAAAACGGCGCTCGCCAAATACTCGAATCAGTGAAGCATGTTTAATATAAACAGTGTGATTTATAACAATTAGGGAGGTTTGTGTCATGTTTGTCCTCCTACACAAACCATGTTAAAACAAAAAATATATTTTTTTCCCCTCTTCTTTTTCTATACATTTATGAAAAAGCTCCAGAGAGTCACTAGGGCGGCGCTAAAGGCTCTAGAGCCGCGGGTTGCCGACCCCTGGGTTAAACTGATCTCCTAAAGCTTTAGTAAAAACTTGAAAATATTCCAATTCTGTCTTGATGGTCCTTCTTACTCAGCATATATGTCATCGAAAGAACTTGGGATTGACCAGTAACTTAAGATTCCCTGGGAGGAAGAACTGGTCCGACGCAACAATATATATATATATATATATATATATATATATATATATATATATATACATATATATATATATATATATATATATATATATATATATAGATGTGTGTATATATACAGTATTTACACATATATATGTATATTCTAGGGCTGTCAAACAATTAAAATATTTAATTTCCGTTTGTTTATTACCATGACTGGAAAATTAGTTTGTTTTAATCAAATGTTGTTTTTTTAAACAGCTCAACACAAAAAGGACATAAACACGCTTTTAATGACTATGAAAAAAAAAATCCCTGTTGGTGTCTTGCCAGATTTTTGTGTTTCGTAGGATGGCAGAATTGGTACTCCTGCTATAGGAGCACTTGCATCCCGGGGAGAGGGGCTACACCATGTTTAGACACCAGGTTCACGCATTAATAACACAAAATGTGGATTGCTACACTCATGCTTGTCAAAGATGTTTGGTAACGTAAAATGTGATACTTCTACCTGAATAAATGCTTCTGATATTTGTTTTGCTGCATGACAATGTCTCAACTTTCTCTACTCAATAATGTGTAATATATATATATCTTAATTAGATTATCCAAAAAATAGTGCTCGATACCGTGGTAGAGCTTAATATGTATGTGTGGGAAAAAATCACAAGACTATTTCATCTCTACAGGCCTGTTTCATGAGGGGTTTCCTCAATCCTCAGGAGATTTTATATATATATTTTATATATATATATATATTGTGGAGGATGCATATATGTTTAAGAGTTCTTTCTATTTACATAGCCATGTTTAGAGTAGCTAGTACTTTTCCTTTGTTTATTCTGCTAGTTTCTCTTGTGTTCAGAGGTCTGTTTTGTGTCTTAACCTTGGAATGGGATGACCCCCCCACTGGTCCCTTATCAGTGTTGCGAGGGGGAGGTGGGGGTTTTCTTTGCGTGGAAAGGATTTGGCTTTTCCGTCAGGTAGGCCAGATCAACTAGAGTAGCCGATATGAATGTGTTGGTTAAACTGATCTCCTAAAGCTTTAGTAAAAACTTGAAAATATTCCAATTCT
>NC_084756.1:37381210-37386210 GCF_033978785.1 Entelurus aequoreus | reverse complement strand
GTATATGTGTTTGTATAAATGTGTATATAAGTGTGTATATATATATATATATATATATATATATATATATATATATATATATATATATATATATATATATATATATATATATATATATGTGAGTATATATATATATATATGTGAGTATATATATATATATATATATATATATATATATATATATATATATATATATATATATATATATATGTGGGTGTGTATATATGTATATATGTGAGTATATATGTATATTTATGTATATGTGTGTATATATATACATAAGTGTGTAAATATATGTGTGTATATATATATATGTTCACATACTGTATATGTGTGTATATGTATATGTGTATAAAAATTTATATATGTGTGTGTGTATATTTACATTAATATATGTATTAATGTGTATATGTGTGTGTATAAATGTGTATATAAGTGTATATATATATATATATATATATATATATATGTGAGTATATATGTATATTTATATATATGTGTGCATATATATATATATATATATATATATATATATATATATATATATTTACATTAATATATGTATTAATGTGTATATGTGTGTGTATAAATGTGTCTATAAGTGTATATATATATATATATATATATATATATATATATATATATATATATATATGTGTATATATAAGTGTATATACTGTATATGTGTGTTAATGTGTATAAATGTGTATGTATGCGTGTATATAACCGTATAAATGTGGGTATATACAGTATGCGTGTGTATATATGGGTGTGTATATATTGCTGAATTTCCCCCAGGGATCAATAAAGTACTTTCTATTCTATTCTATTCTATATATAAAGTATAAGTGTATATATATGTGTGTATATAAATGTTTGTGTGTAAATATATGTGCCTATGTGTGTGTAGGTGTACATACTGTATATGTGCGTAAATATATGTGTCTATATGTGTATATACTGTATATATGTGTGTATAAGTGTATATATGTCTATAAATGTGTATATATATATATATATATATATATATATATATATATATATATATATATATATATATATGTCTATATATATATATATATATATATATATATATATATATATATATATATATATATATATATATATATATATATATATATATATATATATATATATATATAGATATATATATATATATATATATATATATATATATATATATATATATATATACAGGTTGGACTCAACATTGTCAACAGTGGTGCTTTACTGCCCCCTGAGGCACAGACGTGTACTGCAGCACACTAGTGACCTCATGGTTGTCTGGACTAAAGTTGTTTCTGCCACAAAACATTCCTGATAAGCTTCACAAACACTAATAGTTGCTGAAGTAGAACAACAAGAGAGACACGTGCCAACACAAGCAGTGTGTGTGTGTGTGTGTGTGTGTGTGGCAACATGGTGACCTGGCAACATGGTGACCTGGCAACATAAGACGGGCGGTTGCCATGGCGACAGCCACACAGAGGGTCGATGCACTCTCCTGGGGAATGTTTGACCCACAGAACAGGTCTGGCGGGAAGTGTGTGTGTGTGTGTGTGTGTGTGTGTGTGTGTGTGTGTGTGTGTGTGCGTGTGTGTGTGTGTTGTATTTCTAGCCTGCTTGAGACATGAAGAAGGAAAAGTATCTTCCATATGAGGAGGTGTGAACAAGTGATGACATAAATCAATAACATTGCATCTAATAGACAATGTCTCATTAGTGGTGACATCTATCTAAATGAGGGTGCTCCCAAAAAGGAGGGATTTTTATAATTGACTGTGTCGCTTTTAAAAGTGCTCCCCCTCTGGTCAACATATGAAATAACAAGTGTGTGTAAGAAATTGAAATGCGCCAAAATGTATAAAAAAAAGTCAAATAAATATGTATATAGAGACATACTGTAATAACCAATTACAAACAAAACAAAATAAAATAACTAAAAGTAGTCTTTTTCTCACAATGTGTCAACTTTTTTTTATAAAATTGGGAAAATGTTCTCATATTCTTTCTGTTTCTGTAATATTGCAATATTTTCTTATAAAAATTATGACTTTTTTATGTAAAGTGATTACTTTTTAATGCAAAATGGTGACATTTGTCACATAAAATTCTGACTTTTATCGCAACATTGCCATTTTTTTTTTTGGTTGTTCTTGTAAAATAGTGACATTGTTTAAGTAAAGTGATGACCTTTGTCATAATTTGGCCAAGTAAAATTGCGATTATTATTATAATATTGCCAAAATGTTGAAGTTTTCTTATAAAATTGTGACTTTTGTCGAGTAAAATGACGACTCTTTTCATAAAATTGCCAAATTGCTTGTAAAATTGCGACTGTTATTGAGTAAAATTCCAACTTTTATCATAATATTGCCCAAATGTTCAGTTTTTCTTGTAACATTTTGACTTGCGTCGAGTAAAATGACGACTTTTATTATAGACTGCCAACATTCTAACTTTTTCTTGTGAAATTGTGACCTTTTTCTTGTGAAATTGGGTCTCATATTTTTTCTGTTTCTGTAATATTGCAATATTTTCTCGTAAAATTATGACTTTTTTATGTAAAGTGATTACTTTTTAATGCAAAATGGTGACATTTGTCATATAAAATTCTGATTTTTATCCCAATATTGCCATTTTTTTTTTGGTTGTTCTTGTAAAATAGTGAAATTTTTGAGTATGTATTTACTTTGCCAAGTAAAATTCTGATTATTATTATAACATTGCCAAAATTGTAAAAGTTTTCTCTTAAAATTGTGACTTTTGTCGAGGTAAAATGACGACTCTTCATAAAATTGCCAAAATTTTAAGCTTTTATTGTAAAACTGCAACAATTTTTGAGTAAAATTCCAACTTTTATCATAATATTGCACAAATGTTCAGTTTTTCTTGTAACATTTTGACTTGCGTTGAGTAAAATGACGACTTTTATTATAATACTGCCAAAATTCTAACTTTTTACTGTGAAATTGTGACCTTTTTCTTGTGAAATTGGGTCTCATATTTTTTCTGTTTCTGTAATATTGCAATATTTTCTCGTAAAATGATGACTTTTTTATGTAAAGTGATTACATTTTAATGCAAAATGGTGACATTTGTCGTATAAAATTCAGATTTTTATCCCAATATTGCCAATTTTTTTTGGTTGTTCTTGTAAAATAGTGACATTTTTTGAGTATGTATTTACTTTGCCAAGTAAAATTCCAATCGTTATTATAACATTGCCAAAATTGTAAAAGTTTTCTCATAAAATTGTGACTTTTGTCGAGTAAAATGACGACTCTTCATAAAATAGCCAAAATTTTAAGCTTTTCTTGTAAAACTGCAACAGTTATTGAGTAAAATTCCAACTTTTATCATAATATTGCACAAATGTTCAGTTTTTCTTGTAACATTTTGACTTGCGTTGAGTAAAATGACGACTTTTATTATAATACTGCCAACATTCTAACTTTTTCTTGTGTAATTGTGACCTTTTTCTTGTGAAATTTGGTCTAATTTTTTCTGTTTCTGTAATATTGCAATATTTTCTCGTAAAATTATTAATTTTTTTAATGTAAAATGATTACTTTTTAATGCAAAATGGTGACATTTGTCATATAAAATTCAGATTTTTATCCCAATATTGCCATTTTTTTGGGTTGTTCTTGTAAAATAGTGAATTTTTTTGAGTATGTATTTACTTTGCCAAGTAAAATTCCAATTGTTATAACATTGCCAAAATTGTAAAAGTTTTCTCATAAAATTGTGACTTTTGTCGAGTAAAATGACGACTCTTCATAAAATTGCCAAAATTTTAAGCTTTTCTTGTAAAACTGCAACAGTTATTGAGTAAAATTCCAACTTTTATCATAATATTGCACAAATGTTCAGTTTTTCTTGTAACATTTTGACTTGTGTCGAGTAAATGACGACTTTTATTATAATACTGCCAACATTCTAGCTTTTAATTGTGAAATTCCAACTCATTTTTCACAACAAGCTTTTTTATATTTGCATAGTATGTATATATTATTAATGTTGTAAATACACTTCTTTATATATCAGTTTTCAACATCATGAGGAACAAGAAGACAACATTTTTAATTTTTTTTCGCTTTCTAACACGAAAAAAATCGTCTGGTTCTTGGCGGCTAGCAATGTAGCTAATGTTAGCAATCAATTCTACCTCTAAATCACTTTAAAAATGCTTCATGAATACTTAGGTCTACTACACTACTGTATTTTAATGTTGTCATTATGGTGGTACTTAATGAATACTTAGGTCTACTACACTACTGTATTTTAATGTTATTATGGTGGTACTTAATGAATACTTAGGTCTACTACACTACTGTATTTTAATGTTGTCATTATGGTGGTACTTAATGAATACTTAGGTCTACTACACTACTGTATTTAATGTTGTCATTATGGTGGTACTTAATGAATACTTAGGTCTACTACACTACTTTATTTTAATGTTGTCATTATGGTGGTACTTAATGAATACTTAGGTCTACTACACTACTGTATTTAATGTTGTCATTATGGTGGTACTTAATGAATACTTAGGTCTACTACACTACTGTATTTTAATGTTGTCATTATGGTGGTACTTAATGAATACTTAGGTCTACTATGGTGGTATTTAATGAATACTTAGGCCTACTATGGTGGTACTTAATGAATACTTAGGCCTGAGGTACTATTTAGTGAAAAAAAACAGATAATGAAACAACTCAGAAACTAAATAACATTTTTGATTCTATTTACTTTTACTTTTTTAACCTTACACCTGAAAGTGGCTGAAAAGTCCCACACTCATGGTGGGGGAGGGGGGGGGGGGTGTTGTTGAGGCCGTTATCTGAGCAAACAAGCCCCTCCCACGGCGCCCTCTCTGCCGCCTTTTGTCGTGCCGCCGTTTGGTTTTGGATAATAGAAAGGGGCGTGGCCAGCGTGGGCAGGGTGTGCAGCGTTATCAGCCGGCCTTGACT
>NC_084756.1:37361210-37368710 GCF_033978785.1 Entelurus aequoreus | reverse complement strand
GAGGGTTGCTGGCTGCGCTGCTGCTGCTGGTGGTGGAGCTGCTGGATGTGGAGGTGCTGCTGGTACTGTCTCTGCTGCTGCATGGAGGGCACGGTGGGCACCGGCACCGGGATGGGCATCTGACCCGGTACAAGCTGGTAGTACGGGGACGAAGAAGGCGGCAGGGCGCTGAGGCTCTGCGTGGATGTGCAGAGTTTATTGTGGCCGAAGCCTCCCGCTCCTCCAGCAGAGGGCGCCAGGAAGACGTTCTCCTCGCTGCCGCCGGCCCCAGCCACCGCTTTGACGGGAACCTGCGGCGTGGAGATGGGGATGGGGACGCCGCAGCTGATGGTGCCTCGGCGATACGCCGGCTTGGTCGACGGCTTGCGTCTGATGGTCGCCGTGTGGGACGGCAGCTGGTGGACGGACCCGCCCATCATCTCCGTCTCGGCCAATAGGCTGACGGTGGAGGCGGGGCGCTTGGACTGGGCGAACTTCCTGAATTGGAAACCGAGGTCAGAGTTCCTCGGAATGGTGGAGGACTTGTCGAAGTCCGACTGGCTGTTGGCGTGCGACAGGTGGTGCAGGGAGATGGAGTCGGTGTCCCCGTGGAGGGAAATGGACTCGTAGTCGACTAGAGAGGGGAAGACAAGGACACGTTAGTCACATTATGACGGCCATTAGTCAAATCAATCAACATTGTGACCGCATTCCTTCAACACAACAAACAACGTTCCTACAACGCACTTAAAAAACTAAGTTAAAGTAGCAATGATTGTCACACACACACTAGGTGTGGCGAAATTTGTCCTCTGCATTTGACCCATCACCCTTGATCACCCCCTGGGAGGTGAGGGGAGCAGTGAGCAGCAGCGCTGGCCGTGCCCGGGAATCATTTTTGATCCGCTTGATTTTCTTAAAAAAGTATGTGACGGTGGAAGGAGTAGTCGCCAGAAAAAAGGGTAAAAAAAAGAGTTTGAAAAAAACGGGAATTCTAGGAATTCCTGGAATATTTTTGAACTTGGAAAAATAATAGTTTGAATGTCCATGATAAGTGGAATGTGTTGAAGGGGGAATGGTTTGAATTGGATGAAAAATTTGGGAATTGTGGAACTTTGAAAAATGGCTAATTCATTTCAATAGGAATTTCACAGAAAGTTGGGAATTTCGAGAAAAATGGGAATTTTTTGGAAAAAATTTAAAAGACTTAAATGATCTGAATGAGTTGAAATACAAAGTTGGTGTTGGAATTTTTTTTAATATATATATATTTTTTTTTAATTTTTAATTTTTATTTTTTTTTAATCATTATTATTTTTTTATTTTTTTTATTATTATTATTATTATTTTTTTTAAATCGGTCGAGAAATGTTGAAGTAATTGAGAAATGGTATTAAGGAATTTCAGGAAAACCGGAATTTTTTCCAGTTCAAAAAACAACTTTGTTTTTTGTCCTGATTAAGAGGAATGATTCGATGCAGCTGAGATAGGCTCAGCACCCCCCGCGACCCCAAAAGGGACAAGCGGTAGAAAATGGATGGATGGATGGATTTGACAGTGGAAGGGTTGAAAAATGTGGAAGGAGTAGTCGCCAGAAAAAAGGGTAAAAAAAAAGGGTTTGAAAAAACGGGAATTCTAGGAATTCCTGGAATATTTTTGAACTTGGAAAAATAATAGTTTGAATGTTCATTATGCGTGGAATGTGTTGAAGGGGGAATGGTTTGAATTGGATGAAAAATGTGGAAATTGTGGAACTTTGAAAAATGCCTCATTCATTTCAATAGGAATTTCACAGAAAGTTGGAATTTCAAGAAAAATGGGAATTTTTTGGAACATTTTTAAAAGACTTAAATGTTCTGAATGAGTTGAAATACAAAGTTGGTATTGGAATTTTTGTTATTTTTTTTATATATTTTTTATTTTTTATTATTATTATTATTATATATATATATATATATAGGTGTCCTGGGTATGACGTTAAACTACATCCAGGCATGAGATGGGAGGTTGTGTGTGGGGTTAGTGAGTCCCAACTAACGTCTATAAAATGCACACAAAGAACCGTTTGCACCTTCTCTTGTGACTGGCGGGCGGTCAGCGCCATAAAGCTGAGCGGGTCCCTGGGTAATTGGGGCGCGGACAACCAACAGGACAGACTAAGTTCAACAGCCCAGTAAGGCAATTAGTCTAGGAGAAGGATCTCTGATATAAAATACCCCTTCCAACCCGCACCAAGCCAGCGTGGAAGGTGTAGGCTAATAACCAGCATGAAGAGTACGCCAAGAGATCGTTCACTATGGCAGAAACATGCTGAGGCTTTCGTCCAGCAGTGGACTGACAACGGCTGATGATGATATATATATATATATATATATTTTTTTTTTTTTTTTTAATCGGTCGAGAAATGTTGAAGTAATTGAGAAATGGTATTAAGGATTTCAGGAAAACCGGAATTTTTCCAGTTCAAAAAACAACTTTGTTTTTTGTCCTGATTAAGAGGAATGATTCGATGCAGCTGAGATAGGCTCAGCACCCCCCGCGACCCCAAAAGGGACAAGCGGTAGAAAATGGATGCATGGATTTGACGGTGGAAGGGTTGAAAAATGTGGAAGGAGTAGTCGCCAGAAAAAAGGGTAAAAAAAGGGTTTGAAAAAACGTGAATTCTAGGAATTCCTGGAATATTTTTGAACTTGGAAAAATAATAATTTGCATGTCCATGATAAGTGGAATGTGTTGAAGGGGGAATGGTTTGAATTGGATGAAAAATGTGGGAATTGTGGAACTTTGAAAAATGGCTAATTCATTTCAATAGGAATTTCACAGAAAGTTGGGAATTTCGAGAAAAATGGGAATTTTTTGGAAAAAATTTAAAAGACTTAAATGATCTGAATGAGTTGAAATACAAAGTTGGTGTTGGAATTTTTTAATATATATATTTCTATATTTTTTTTTAAATTTTTTATTTAATTAAAAAAAAAAAAAAAATTATTATTATATATATATATATATATATTTTTAAAAAAAAAAAAATAATAATAATAATAATTATTTTTTTTTTTTTTTTTTAATTAATTTTTTTTTTTTTTTTTTTAAATCGGTTGAGAAATGTTGAAGTAATTGAGAAATGGTATTAAGGAATTTCAGGAAAACCGGAATTTTTTCCAGTTCAAAAAACAACTTTGTTTTTTGTCCTGATTAAGAGGAATGATTCGATGCAGCTGAGATAGGCTCAGCACCCCCCGCGACCCCAAAAGGGACAAGCGGTAGAAAATGGATGGATGGATGGATTTGACGGTGGAAGGGTTGAAAAATGTGGAAGGAGTAGTCGCCAGAAAAAAGGGTTAAAAAAAAGGGTTTGAAAAACCGGGAATTCTAGGAATTCCTGGAATATTTTTGAACTTGGAAAAATAATAGTTTGAATGTCCATTATGCGTGGAATGTGTTGAAGGGGGAATGGTTTGAATTGGATGACAAATGTGGGAATTGTGGAACTTTGAAAAATGGCTAATTCATTTCAATAGGAATTTCACAGAAAGTTGGGAATTTCAAGAAAAATGGGAATTTTTGGGAAGTTTTTTAAAAGACTCAAATGTTCTGAATGAGTTGAAATACAAAGTTGGTGTTGTTATATATATATATATATATATATATATATATATATATATATATATATATATATATATATTTTTTTTTTTTAATTTATTTATTTATTTTTTCTTAAATTTTTTTTTCTTTAAAAAAAAAAAAAAAAAAAAATATTATTATTATATATATATATATATATTTAAAAAAAAAAAATTTTTTTATTATTTTTTATTTTTATTTTTTTTTAAATCGGTCGAGAAATGTTGAAGTAATTGAGAAATGGTATTAAGGAATTTCAGGAAAACCGGAATTTTTTCCAGTTCAAAAAACAATTTTGTTTTTTGTCCTGATTAAGAGGAATGATTCGATGCAGCTGAGCTAGACTCAGCACCCCCCGCGACCCCAAAAGGGACAAGCGGTAGAGAATGGATGGATGGATGGATTTGACGGTGGAAGGGTTGAAAAATGTGGAAGGAGTAGTCGCCAGAAAAAAGGGTAAAAAAAGGGTTTGAAAAAACGGGAATTCAAGGAATTCCTGGAATATTTTTGAACTTGGAAAAATAATAGTTTGAATGTCCATTATAAGTGGAATGTGTTGAAGGGGGAATGGTTTGAATTGGATGAAAAATGTGGGAATTGTGGAACTTTGAAAAATGCCTCATCCATTTCAATAGGAATTTCACAAAAAGTTGGGAATTTCAAGAAAAATGGGAATTTTTTGGAAAATTTTTAAAAGACTTAAATGATCTGAATGAGTTAAAATACAAAGTTGGTGTTGGAATTTTAATTTTTTTTAAAATATATACATATATATATATATATATATATATATTTTTTTTTTTTAAATCATTTTTTAAAATGTATTTATTTATTTATTTTTTAAAATCGGTCGAGAAATGTTGAAGTAATTGAGAAATGGTATTAAGGAATTTCAGGAAAACCGGAATTTTTTCCAGTTCAAAAAACAACTTTGTTTTTTGTCCTGATTAAGAGGAATGATTCCATGCAGCTGAGATAGGCTCAGCACCCCCCGCGACCCCAAAAGGGACAAGCGGTAGAAAATGGATGGATAGATTTGACGGTGGAAGGGTTGAAAAATGTGGAAGGAGTAGTCGCCAGAAAAAAGGGTAAAAAAAAAAGGGTTTGAAAAAACGGGAATTCTAGGAATTCCTGGAATATTTTTGAACTTGGAAAAATAATAGTTTGAATGTCCATTATGCGTGGAATTTTGTTGAAGGGGGAATGGTTTGAATTGGATAAAAAATGTGGGAATTGTGGAACTTTGAAAAATGCCTCATTCATTTCAATAGGAATTTCACAGAAAGTTGGGAATTTCAAGAAAAATGGGAATTTTTTGGAACATTTTTAAAAGACTTAAATGTTCTGAATGAGTTGAAATACAAAGTTGGTGTTGGAATGTGTGTATATATATATATATATATATATATATATATATATATATATATATATATATATATATATATATATATATATATATATATATATATATATATATATACACATACATATATATTTGTTATTTTTTTTTACTTTTTATTTTTATTTTTTATTTATTTATTTATTTAAATAATAATAATAATTATTATTATATATATATATATTTTTTTTTAAAATAATAATAATAATAATTATTATTATTTTTTTTTTTTTTCAATCGGTCGAGAAATGTTGAAGTAATTGAGAAATGGTATTAAGGAATTTCAGGAAAACCGGAATTTTTTCCAGTTCAAAAAACAACTTTGTTTTTTGTCCTGATTAAGAGGAATGATTCGATGCAGCTGAGATAGGCTCAGCACCCCCCGCGACCCCAAAAGGGACAGGCGGTAGAAAATGGATGGATGGATTGACGATGGAAGGGTTGAAAAATGTGGAAGGAGTAGTCGCCAGAAAAAAGGGTAAAAAAAAGGGTTTGAAAAAACAGGAATTCTAGAAATTCCTGGAATATTTTTGAACTTGGAAAAATAATAGTTATAATGTCCATTATAAGTGGAATGTGTTGAAGGGGGAATGGTTTGAATTAGGGCTGCAACAACTAATCGATTAAATCGATTATAAAAATAGTTGCCGATTATTTTAGTCATCGATTCGTTGGATCTATGCTATGCGCATGCACAGAGGCTTTTTTTTAAATTTATTTTTTATTTTATTTTTTTTATATATTTTTTTTTATAAAATAAACCTTTATTTATAAACTGCAACATGTACAAACAGCTGAGAAACAATAATCAAAATAAGTATGGTGCCAGTATGCTGTTTTTTTCAATAAAATACTGGAAAGGATAGAAATGTAGTTTGTCTCTTTTATCCGATTATTAATCGATTAATCGAAGTAATAATCGACAGATTAATCGATTATCAAATTAATTGTTAGTTGCAGCCCTAGTTTGAATTGGATGAAAAATGTGGAAATGTTGGAAGGTTGAAAAATGGCTAAATCATTTTGAATGGGAAAAATGTCCCGAAAAACCTGGAATTCTGGGAAATTTTGGAATTTGTCAAGGGAACGCCCGCGATTTCCGAATAGGCTGAACAGTTTGAAGTTGGAATGGTTTGAATGGGACGAAAAATGTGGAAGGTAGAGGGCGCCAAAATCTGGAGGAGGAGAAGGAGAAGAAGAAATAGATGCATTTTGGTGCAGAAAACCATAAGTGTAATACATTTGATTTTGCTTTTGTTTAGTTATTGTGTGCTATTTATTGGCTTTGTTTTGCTCAAACTGCCATGTGGCCCTCAATGAAAACAGGTTTGACACGCCTGACCCATAATGACCATGTGAAAAAGTTTTTAGAATTGTTTTCCAAATGTACTAAAAAAATAAAAAAAGGATGGACAAGGATGCAAGTGGAGGAGAGATGTAAGAAAAGAAGTCATGCAGAAAGAGACCTACCATAGAGGAGAGGGTCTCTCTTTACAGCTGGAAAGACAAGGAAGGAGGTTTAGCAGAGAAAACCACCGGCAGAACAAAAGGCACAAACAAATGGAGGAAAAACCCACTGAGATGATGAATTTAAGACTGAGCGGTGCTTACGTCACCAGGGTGAACAAACCAAGCGCTTCTGTCATGACAACGACAGCTCAGAGCGTCTGAAGGGGGGGGTATGTTTTTTGGTTTTAGTTTTTGTCATAAAAAAATACAATCATGTGTGCTTACGGACTGTATCCCTGCAGACTGTATTGATATATATTGATATATAATGTAGGAAGCAGAATATTAATAACAGAAAGAAACAACCCTTTTGTGTGAATGAGTGTAAATGGGGGAGGGAGGTTTTTTGGCTTGGTGCACTAATTGTAAGTGTATCTTGTGTTTATGTTGATTTAATAAAAATACATTTAAAAAAACTATTTTTTTATTTTATTTTTTCTTGTGCGGCCCGGTACCAATCGATCCACGGACCGGTACCGGGCCGCGGCCCGGTGGTTGGGGACCACTGCTGTAATGTATCATATCACTGTGTTGTAGATATACTGTGATGTACAGTATCATATCACTGTGTTGTAGATATACTGTGATGTACAGTATCATTGTGTGTAGATATACTGTAATGTATCATATCACTGTGTTGTAGATATACTGTAATGTACAGTATCATCACTGTGTTGTAGATATACTGTAATGTATCATATCACTGTGTTGTAGATATACTGTGATGTATGATATCACCGTGTAGTAGTTATACTGTAATGTATCATATCACTGTGTTGTAGATATACTGTAATGTATCATATCACTGTGTGTAGATATACTGTAATGTATCATATCACTGTGTTGTAGATATACTGTAATGTACAGTATCAGTGTTGTAGATATAGGGTAATGTATCATTTCACTGTGTTGTAGATATACTGTAATGTATCATATCACTGTGTTGTAGATATACTGTAATGTATCATATCACTGTGTTGTAGATATAC
>NC_084756.1:37258710-37353710 GCF_033978785.1 Entelurus aequoreus | reverse complement strand
ACTGCTCACTAGTGTTATGGTGTAGAAATATGGGGAAACAACTACAAAAGTACACTTCATTCATTAACGGTGTTACAAAAAAGATCAGTTAGAATTAGAGATGTCCGATATTATCGGCCGATATATGCGTTAAAATGTAATATCGGAAATTATCGGTATCGTTTTTTTTATTATCGGTATCGTTTTTGTTTTGTTTTTAAAAATTTAATCCACATAAAAAACACAAGATACACTTACAATTAGTGCACCAACCCAAAAAACCTCCCTCCCCCCATTTACACTCATTCACACAAAAGGGTTGTTTCCTTCTGTTATTAATATTCTGCTTCCTACATTATATATCAATATATATCAATACAGTCTGCAAGGGATACAGTCCGTAAGCACACATGATTGTGCGTGCTGCTGCTCCACTAATAGTACTAACCTTTAACAGTTAATTTTACTAATTTTCATTCATTACTAGTTTCTATGTACCGTATTTTCCGCACCATAAGCCGCACCTAAAAACCACAATTTTTCTCAAAAGCTGACAGTGCGGCTAATAACCCGGTGCGCCTTATATGTGGATTAATATTCATATTTATTTTCATAAAGTTTAGGTCTCGCAACTACGGTAAACAGCCGCCATCTTTTTTCCCCGTAAAAGAGGAAGTGCTTCTTCTTCTACGGTAAGCAACCGCCCCCATAGAAGAGGAAGCGCTTCTTCTTCTACTGTAAGCAACCGCCAAGGTGAGCACCCGCCCCCGTAGAAGAAGAAGCGCGCGGATATCACGTTTCATTTCATTTGTGTGTTTCTGTAAAGACCACAAAATGTCTCCTACTAAGAGACACGCGTACAAGGTTCCACTGACTTTTGATATTCATGTGAACCGCACTGTGGATACAACGGGAACACGTACGGTGAATATTCGCACCACAGGGAATGAGAAGTCGTCCTACTGTGGTTCTAGCTTGCCATGCTAACGGCCAGAAACTTCCACCCACGGTGACATTCAAAAGGAAGACCTTGCCAAAAGAGAACTTTCCAGCCGGCGTCATCATAAAAGCTAACTCAAAGGGATGGATGGATGGATGAAGAAAAGATGAGCGAGTGGTTGATAGACGTTTACGCGAAGACACCGGGTGACTTTTTTCACGCAGCGCCGTTCCTGTTGATCTACGACTGCATGCGCGTCCACATCACAGATGGTGTCAAAAAACAAGTGAAGCACACCGAAGAAGAAGAATTCGAGGGATTTGTGGATGAGTAATAACTTCAGAAAGTGAGCTTTAAATGTTTATTTTGTGTGTTGTGTGACACTAACGTTCGAGCAACGTTGAGTTATTGATGTTGCTATTGCTCTGCACTATTTTGAGTGTTACTATTTTTGTGATTGCACATTTGCACATTACATTTTGGGAGTGAACAGAGTTGTTAGAACGCTGGTTTGTAATATATTATTAAAGTTTGACTGACCTATCTGACTGTTTTGTTGACATTCCCTTTAGCGTAGCGTAGGTGCGGTAATAGCACGGGGCGGCTAACAGGTAAACAAAGTTTTGAAATATTCCGTTCATTAAACGTGCGGCTAATAACACGGGGCGCCTTATGGTGCGGAAAATACGGTAACTGTTTTTATATTGTTGTACTTTCTTTTTTATTCAAGAAATTTTTTTTAATTTATTTATCTTATTTTACGAATTTTTTAAAAAAGTACCTTATGTTCACCATACCTGGTTGTCCAAATTAGGCATAATAATGTGTTAATTCCACGACTGCATATATCGGTTGATATCGGTATCGGTAATTAAAGAGTTGGACAATATCGGAATATCGGATATCGGCAAAAAGCCATTATCGGACATCCCTAGTTAGAATAATACATAATGTTGGATATAGAGAACATGTTCCAAATAAACTCAAACTCAAAGACGTTATGTTATGATTTGAGGAGGGTACCTGCTCGCTGGCTGGTGGGAGTTTATTGGGCTCAGCTGTCAGGGCGGTGAGATCTTCCAGGATGGCCTGCAGGTGGGTCACCTCGCCCAGCATGTTGATCTCGTGGTCCTGAACAGGAAAAGGGGGGGGGGGCAGGAGGACCAAGGTGAGCCTCATGTGCACGACTTCATCAATGAATACAACACTGACCAGCACAGGCTTCAGCATGGTCACGAAGCTGCAGTAGCGAGCTCTTTCCTCCACAAGCGCTCGGCACACGGCCCTCTTCTCCGTCTCCTCCAGGACGGCGTATCGTACGTTGACGTCCTGCAAGGCGCTGTCCAGCTGGCTGCGCACTTCGTCCTTGCCTGCAGACATGCGGCACACACAAACACGTCAAACACACCCGGTGCACAAAGTGGATGTCCTGCATCAAATATGATTTGAATAAACACCATGATATGAAGTAGTTGCAGCTGGTAAAGTTTACTCAAGATGACATCATCAACCCTGAAGGCCTGTCACTTGGTCATTATTATCGAATTCTACATCAATTCCAAACCCACTTGATGCAGGTTCAGGAGTGTTACTACCAGCAGGGGGCAGTCAAGACTGGAGTTGACACACACAAAAAGCACACACCAAGGGGCCTGATTTACTAAAGGTGGTACTAAAACATGTGCAAATCTCTTAGCCCACGCAAAGCTGATCTACTAAACGTGGGCAAAGTGGATCACGTCTGTTAAGTGAGCAAGCGTGCAATCCATTTGGCATCTTGGTCTTCATTAATATGCAAAATATGTGCTGATCAATAAAAACAACCACAATATAGGGAGGGAAAAATGCAAATATAATTATCACGTGTGATGTGATTTATCAACACTCAGCGCTAGGGATGTCCGATAATGGCTTTTTGCCGATATCCAATATTCCGATATTGTCCAACTCTTTAATTACCGATACCGATATCAACCGAAACCGATATCAACCGATATATGCAGTCGTGGAATTAACACATTATTATGCCTAATTTGGACAACCAGGTATGGTGAAGATAAGGTCCTTTTTAAAAAAATTAGTAAAATAAGATAAATACATTTAAAACATTTTCTTGAATAAAAAAGAAAGTACAATAATATAAAAACAGTTACATAGAAACTAGTAATGAATGAAAATTAGTAAAATTAAGTGTTCCAGGTTAGTGGAGCAGCAGCACGCACAATCATGTGTGCTTACGGACTGTATCCCTTGCAGACTGTATTGATATATATTGATATATAATGTAGGAAGCAGAATATTAATAACAGATAGAAACAACCCTTTTGTGTGAATGAGTGTAAATGGGGGAGGGAGTTTTTTTGGGTTGGTGCACTAATTGTAAGTGTATCTTGTGTTTTTTATGTTGATTTAATAAAAAAGAAAAAACTTAAAAAAAAAAAAAAAAACGATACCGATAAAAAAAAACAAACGATACCGATAATTTCCGATATTACATTTTAACGCATATATTATCGGACATCTCTACTCAGCGCTTTGCGAGCACTATTTAGCGTTTCATTTAGCACGTGTCAGAAGGACGTGCAAACAGCAACATCCTTTTATAGTTGTATAGCTGCTAGAGGACTTATGGGGCTGATTAAAACAAATTAAATTGATGCGCTTTGGTGTACTTTAGTATTTTTTTAATGATGTTCCTTTTTTTCCCCACATAGAATATATATATTTAATAAAATATGTCTCATATGAAAAAAAACTAAGTACCGTATTTTTCGAACTATAAGTGGCAGCTTTTTTCATAGTTTGCAGGGGGTGCGATTTATACTCAGGAGCGACTTATGTGTGAAATGATGAACACATTAGCGTAAAATATCAAATAATATTATTGATGTCATTCACGTAAGAGACTAGACGTATAAGATTTCATGGGATTTAGCGATTAGGAGTGACAGATTGTTTGGTAAACGTATAGCATGTTCTATATGTTATAGTTATTTGAATGACTCTTACCATAATATGTTACGTTAACATACCAGGCACCTTCTCAGTTGGTTATTTATGCCTCATATAACGTACACTTATTCAGCCTGTTGTTCACTATTCTTTAGACATTTTAAATTGCTTTTCAAATGTCTATTCTTGGTGTTGGCTTTTATCAAATACATTTCCCCCCAAAATGCGACTTATACTCCAGTGCGACTTATATATGTTTTTTCCTTCTTTATTATGCATTTTCGGCCGGTGCGACTTATACTCCGGAGCGACTTATACTCCGAAAAATACGGTAATATGCAAAATATATGCTGATCATCAAAAACAACCACAATATAGAAAATGCTAATATAATTATCACGTGTGATGTGATTTATCAACACTCATCAGCGCTTTGCGAGCACTATTTAGCGTTTCATTTAGCACGTGTCAGAAAGACGTGCGAATGGACAACACGGCTGCAGGATCGCTGCTGGAGTTGCACAGACGATAATCCTCCACCCTACGTGTGTGTCAACATTTTGACGGTCAGAAATAAAAATACCCGACATATTGTCTATTCAGCAACATCCTTTTATGATTGTATAGCTGCTAGAGGACTTATGGGGCTGATTAAAACAAATTCAATTGATGCGCTTTGGTGTACTTTAGTATTTTTTTAATGATGTTCCTTTTTTCCCCCCACATAGAATATACATATTTAATAAAATATGTCTCATATGAAAAAAAAACTATTGAAGTATGCATTTTTTTGCGTATTGAGCAGAGTAATGTGCAGCCTCTCTCCAATGAGCGCATCTTCGTTGGTCAATTTAAAAAAAAAAGGGGTAGATGTCTACTGCATGTTTTTCTGGCGGCACGCAGGCGTTCGCATCGACTTCCGTCTTTTTAACGAATCGGGAAAGGTGGAGTGACGTATGTCGAAAAGCAAGTCAGCACATAGTTGCTAAGTGCCAGAAAAAATGATACACCTTGTATCATTTTAGTATAAACCTTTTTAAAGTTGCTACTACTTATTATTTGGTAGCAGAACAACATCCATCGGCTGTGCTGGTAAAATAATTCAATATTATCTTATTTAGTTTTTATTTTATATATGTTGACCACATTAACCCTGGCAATGGACCCTGTGTGTATATGTATGTTATTGCTATGCTTAGCATTCATGACTGCCTGCTGTTGCACTGATCAGCCTGTGCTCAAAGACGAGGGATTTCCGATTGACGCTGCATTGGCTCTGTTCCGGAAATTTGCATGGTACACGACCAGCCACGCAACAAACTCAAAAGTACTGTACAAGAAAAAACAATGCATAACTACAAACTGTAAATATCAAGTTTGAGTAAAATATGTAGGTTCCTACAGTGGAAAATAATACTAAATCATTGTGTCAGTTTGAGGCAATATGCGCTAGTCCTCATGGGGAAAAAGGCTCTTCTTTCTGGCAAAACCCTACGGGTCCACTGGTGCCACTAAAATAAACCAAAACTGAAAGTGCTTAAGTGGGGTTTTAAACAACGTCAAATCAACATCTTTCTTACTAAGAAACAGCACAACCTGGACCGTCAAAAACAAGCACACACACACACACACACTCACATACACACACACAGAGCAGACATTGTGTTAGAAAGTTAGACTAAGCCTATGCGTGAGAGCACCGGCAGGTCAGCGGGATCATTTTCACACTACCAACAGAAGCTCAGTGTTACTTATCTGCCTGACGTCTGGCCTCCATGGAAACACACACATAATGTACAGTTGTGGCTCCGGCGCAAAGATGTGAACTGAGAAGAAGTGTGACTGGTTCCAGTTTGGAGGAGATGCCTCGAAACACCACATTCAACATCATACCTCTGTCGAATGTGTTAGGACTGTAAACAAGCTTAAGCACTGGAAGCATGGAAGTTGATGCTAGGTAACCTCATTAGAAGCACTTTCTTTGGCCGTAAACAAGCTTGTTTGCATTCCTGACGCACACGCGTGGGTACAACTAGCCTCAGGCTGCCTAAATCACATTCATGGTGCACAGTCTCTTCTCCGCAGAGACATTAAATCAGAAGATATGATCACTGAGCTATGATTGAGATGCTGGCATGTCGAGACGTACTGCAGTGTCAGCTGCAATGTGACACCAGTGTTTCCCACACATTCATTTATTTGTGGCGGCCCGCCACGAAAGAATTACGTCCGCCACAAATGTAAAGAAATAATAATAATATTTTTTTTTTTTTTTTTTTTTTTGCCCTGTCCAGCTTCTCAGGCAAATCATATATGCCTCTGTTTTACTTTATGTTGCTGGTAAATAATAAGGTTGTAGTAGTAGGCTAAAGTTAAATTATTTAGTATGCACTAATTAAAGGGGCAGAGCTTTAGGAGACATTTTAGCTTTTATATTTTATAAGATATATTTTTTGTAAGAACCACAATTAATATATATATTTCAGTGAATAACTTATTGTTCAAATCTGTATATAAATATGTACATAAAGTGTTGTAATTATATTGTAAAATGGATGGACGTTTAAAACAAAACTGTTATTATTAAATAGTAAGTGTACATTTTTTGAGCCTTTTTAGAGAAAATCATATCATTGTAGTAAATTATGCAAATTACTCGATGATGTCATGGTGACCACGCCCATAGCCACGCCCCCACCGCCACAGGTATCTTGGCAGTTTATGGGAAACACTGGACACCCATTTGCACTACACAATATTGACTCTAGTCATGTGGCTATGATGTGGGTACACCTTTTGCTGCTATTACAGCTTCAACTCTTCTGGGAAGTTGCGGAGTGTGTTTATAGGAATTTGCGACCATTCTTCCAAAAGCGCATTGGTGAGGTCACACACTGATGTTGGTGGAGAAGGCCTGGCTCTCAGTCGCCGTTCTAATTCATCCCAAAGGTGTTCTATCGCAGTGGTCCCCAACCTTTTTGTAGCTGCGGACCGGTCAACGCTTGAAAATTTGTCCCACGGACCGGTGGGGGGAGGGGGGGGTGTATTTAAAATTTTTTTTTTTTTTTTTTTTTTTTACATAAATGAATACAATCATGTGTGCTTACGGACTGTATCCCTGCAGGCTGTATTGATCTATATTGATATATAATGTAACTATTGTGTTTTTTATGTTGATTTCATAAAAATAAAAAAATAAAAAAATGTATTTATTTATTTTTTATTTTTTTAATTCTTGTGCGGACCGGTACCGGGCCGCGGACTGGTACCGGTGGCTGGGGACCACTGTTCTATCGGATTCAGGTCAGGACTCTGCGCAGGCCAGTCAAGTTCATCCACACCAGACTCTGTCATCCATGTCTTTATGGACCTCGCTTTGTGCACTGGTGCACAGTCATGTTGGAAGAGGAAGGGGCTCGCTCCAAACTGTTCCCACAAGGTTGGGAGCATGGAATTGTCCAAAATGTTTTGGTATCCTGGCGCATTCAAAGTTCCTTTCACTGCAACTAAGGGGCCAAGCCCAACTCCTGAAAAACAACCCCACACCATAATTCCTCCTCCACCAAATTTCACACTCGGCACAAAGCAGTCCGAAATGTACCGTTCTCCTGGCAACCTCCAAACCCGGAATATTTAGGAACGGGGAAATTTCACGACTGGATTTGTTGCACAGGTGGCATCCTATGACAGTTCCACGCTGGAAATCACTGAGAGCGGCCCATTCTTTCACAAATGTTTGTAGAAACAGTCTCCATGCCTAAGTGCTTGATTTTTTACACCTGTGCACACCTGATTCCCATCATTTGGATGGGTGGCCAAATACTTTTGACAATATAGTGTACATCGGCGCTGTTGGAACTTCAATGGTTTGGCAGGTAAAACATGTGGAAAATGACCAAAAATGCAAAAGAAAATAGGGTCCGAAAATGGGGCATGACGGCAAACGATTTTCCTCGCCTTACAGTCAATGAATTTAAAGACTTCAAAGGTTTCTTGGGGATTGACAGACCCCCGTTCTAAAAGCGAGACACCACCTTGTCTGAAAGAGTAACCACGGAAAAACTACAGTATTACCAATGTTTACATGTCATGGTATGAACATTTCTTATCAGGGTTATTGTGACCAAAATGATCACGGTTATCATTATTATTATCGCGGTAATTTTAAATGTGCTCAAAATTTTCTAAAACTATTTATACTGAAATCCTTTAACCAAGTTTTTTTTATTTTTTTTAAAAACACATTCAAAATGTATATGTGTATCTCAAGTAGGGCTGCAACTAACGATTAATTTGATAATCGATTAATCTGTCGATTATTACTTCGATTAATCGATTAATAATCGGATAAAAGAGACCAACTACATTTCTATCCTTTCCAGTATTTTATTGGAAAAAAAACAGCATACTGGCACCATACTTATTTTGATTATTGTTTCTCAGCTGTTTGTACATGTTGCAGTTTATAAATAAAGGTTTATTTAAAAAAAAAAAAAAATAATAATAATTTTTTTTTTTTTTTTTTTTTTTTTAAAAGCCTCTGCGCATGCGCATAGCATAGATCCAACGAATCGATGACTAAATTAATCGGCAACTATTTTTATAATCGATTTTAATCGATTTAATCGATTAGTTGTTGCAGCCCTAATCTCAAGTAGAAAGTTGAAGGTGCATATGAAAGCAACACAAGCATTATAAACAAAGTAATATGGCAGAAACTAAATAATAACATAAATGATAAATAAATAATAACATAAATAAATAAATAAAAATAAATGTGAACATTTCGCAAGATGGCACCTTATGGCCATAAGACGTAACTGCACTTTTTGTCCATATAGATAAAAATAGTGTTCATGTATGACAGGGGTGTCCAAAGTGCGGCCCGGGGGCCATTTGCGGCCCGCAGGTAATTTTTCAACGGCCCCAAGGCACATTCTAAAAATACGATGAAAAAGAAAAAAAAAAAACATAAAAAGTGGTATAAAAGAGCAAACAGGTGACAAGAAAATGATTTACTCTAATAACACAAAGCTGCCATGCAGGCTGTTTCTTTCTTTAAAAAATAATAATGAATCAAAATCAATGCCATTATGAATTATTGACCTATTCAAGGCTCCATTTACTTCACATTAAATATTCCACTTTGAGATATTTTGGGGGGAAAATGTTGCATATTTTTTGGTTGCCATTTAAAAAACAAAGTTTTTTAAAGGGCCTAAAACGAACAAACAAAAAACATAAACAACAATAAAACTTATCATTGACGGCTAGATCTGAAGTGGATCTTAAGACTATTGTGGTAAAAGTTAAAAAAAATGTTGGATTTATTTTTTTAAACTTTACTGAGCAGTACCCCTAATGAAGATCAAGTCAAATAAACAAGTTTTGTTCCCAACCACCATGTACTTCAGTGCAAGTTTGGCCGACAAAAATAAACAGGAGTGATATCTCTTACATCTTATACGCAATCTTTGTGCCAGCCTGTGTTCAATTCAATGAAATGACTAAACATTTAGCTAGTATTGATGTTATTGGAACACTAATAATGTTAGCAGGGAGTATCCCAGTAAACAAACTACAGACTTTAATAACAAGTTGTGGCAATGTTCCCGACACATCGCCTGCAGCATGCGAACTCTCGGTCCCAGCAGCTGACGGAAGGATGATAGTTGCACGTTCAAAATGAAACCGCAACATCAAATATTTTTGTCCCACAACAGCACCGAGACTCCGCATGTGTAGAAGCGTTTGAAATGAAGTGAAACGAAGCGATCGGCTCCGTTTACTCGGAGGGAACATTTTCACAGCAAAGTCCGTGTAGTCGCCGCCATGTTTTCAGGCTGCGGCGCTTTCGTTAAGCAGGAAGTAAACATTGTTGCCTGAAATGCATTAATAAATGACGTTTTTTCTGTAATTAAACATTTAAACGGTATTACTAACCGTCTGGAATTTTACAGCGGGTTGTCATTATACTGTTTACTGTTACATCCCTATACCAATGTTTCCATCATATTCCACACTTAATGATTAAAGAGTGAGTCATTGTTTGTTGTAACAGTCATTAAGGAGTGGACCGCAGATTTTGGAAAGGAGTTCAATCACGAGGTGGATCAAAGGGTTTATTTTTATTTTACTTCACTTTGACATTATACTCATCAAAGGTTAAATTGCCTGTATTGAAAAAGCGACTTTATAAAAAAAAAAAAAAAGGAAACCATGATACAATCAGATTTTAAAAAGGTCAATTTATTGGCTTTGTTGGGGATCAATGGTCCTTACAGTCATGTATAGATATAATTAGGGTTGTCAAAGTTAAAGGCCTACTGAAAGCCACTACTAGCGACCACGCAGTCTGATAGTTTATATATCAATGATGAAATCTTAACATTGCAACACATGCCAATACGGCCGGGTTAACTTATAAAGTGACATTTTAAATTTCCCGCTAAACTTCCGGTTGAAAACGTCTATGTATGATGACGTATGCGCGTGACGTCAATGGTTGATACGGAAGTATTCGGACACCATTGGATCCAATACAAAAAGCTCTGTTTTCATCCCAAAATTCCACAGTATTCTGGACATCTGTGTTGGTGAATCTATTGCAATTTGTTTAATGAACAATAGAGACTGCAAAGAAGAAAGTTGTAGGTGGGATCGGTGTATTAGCGGCGGACTACTGCAACACAACCAGGAGGACTTTGAGATGGATAGCAGACGCGCTATCCGACGCTAGCCGCCGACCGCATCTATGATCGGGTGAAGTCCTTCGTCGCTCTGTCGATCGCTGGAACGCAGGTGAGCACGGGTGTTGATGAGCAGATGAGGGCTGACGTAGGTGGAGCGCTAATGTTTTTATCATAGCTCTGACGAGGTCCCGTAGCTAAGTTAGCTTCAATGGCGTCGTTAGCAACAGCATTGTTAAGCTTCGCCAGGCTGGAAAGCATTAACCGTGTAGTTACATGTCCATGGTTTAATAGTATTGTAGATTTTCTGTCTATCCTACCAGTCAGGGGTTTATTTCTTTTGTTTCTATCTGCATTTAAGCCCGATGCTATCACGTTAGCTCCGTGAGGTCCCGTAGCTAAGTTAGCTTCAATGGCGTCGTTAGCAACAGCATTGTTAAGCTTCGCCAGGCTGGAAAGCATTAACCGTGTAGTTACATGTCCATGGTTTAATAGTATTGTTGATTTTCTGTCTATCCTTCCAGTCAGGGGTTTATGTATTTTGTTTCTATCTGCAGTTGAGCCCGATGCTATCACGTTAGCTCCATAGCTAAAGTGCTTCCACAATAGAAAAAGGAGAACGTGTGGAATCCAATGAGCCAGCTTGTACCTAAGTTACGGTCAGAGCGAAAAAAGATACGTCCTGCACTGCACTCTAGTCCTTCACTCTCACGTTCCTCATCCACGAATCTTTCATCCTCGCTCAAATTAATGGGGTAATCGTCGCTTTCTCGGTCCGAATCGCTCTCGCTGCTGGTGTAAACAATGGGGAAATGTGAGTAGCCCTTCAACCTGTGACGTCACGCTACTTCCGGTACAGGCAAGGCTTTTTTTTTATCAGCGACCAAAAGTTGCGAACTTTATCGTCGATGTTCTCTACTAAATCCTTTCAGCAAAAATATGGCAATATCGCGAAATGATCAAGTATGACACATAGAATGGATCTGCTATCCCCGTTTAAATAAAAAAATGTCATTTCAGTAGGCCTTTAACGCGATAACTATAAGTTCCTTTAACGGCACTCATTTTGTTAGCGCGCGATTAACTCCTTTTTGACCCTTGGTCCATTCCGTAGCGTGGGAGATGTAATGGAGTTCAGTTACTATTGAGTCACAAGCGGGAAAAAAGCGAGCAAAAACGTAGAAAGAAAAGGGTACATTATGGAAATCCTATGTCCGAAGCCATGGCAAGTTGTTCTCCCAACAGGACAAGACTATTTTATCTTCGATCGCTGTGAGACGGGTTTGAACTCACAACCTACCAATCTCAGGGCGGACACTCTAACCACTAGGCCACTGAGTAGGTTTGAGTAGATAATGCCTACTTTTCTAGACTTATCAAGATTTGTATTTACAACATTAATGACATAGACATTCTATGCGAATATAAAAAAGCTTGTTGTGAAAAATGAGTTGGAATTTCACAAGAAAAAGGTCACAATTTCACAAGAAAAGCTTAGAATTTTGTCAGTATTATAATAAAAGTCGTCATTTTACTCAACGCAAGTCCAAATTTTACAAGAAAAACGGAACATTTGTGCAATATTATGATAAAAGTTGAAAATGTACTCAATAACAGTCGCAATTTCACAAGAAAAGCTTAAAATGTTGGCAATTTTATGAAAAGAGTCGTCATTTTACTCGACAAAAGTCACAATTTTATAAGAAAACTTAAAAATGTTGGCAATATTATAATAATAATCGGAATTACACCTGGAAAAATTATGACAAAAGTATGAATTTTACTCAAAAAATGTCACTATTTCACAAGAACAGGAAAATTTTTTTGGCAATATTGTGATAAAAGTCTGAATTTTATATGACAAATGTCACCATTTTGCATTAAAAAGTAATAATATTATATAAAAAAGTCATAATTTTACATAAACAAGTAATAATTTTACGAGAAAATATGGCAATATTGCTAAAAACCGAAAGAATATGAGAAATGATTCCAAATTTTGTAAGAAAAAAGTCGACACATAGTGAGAAAGACTGCTTTTAGTTCATTCAAAATCCAATTACTCGTAATTGGATTTTAATCTTCATTATTTTATCTTCGATCGCTGTGAGACGCTGGAACTTTACTTCCGTGTATGGATTACAGTTGAGGGCATTGTTCTCACACTGTAGATTGTTGCACCAACTGCTTTAGTAGAATGTAATAAAAGCTCAGCAGAAAAGAAAAACAGTAAGCAGGAAGTCTAGTCATTTTTACTGAAGACTTTCACGTCATCAAAACATGTCAAGACACCTCTTCTCCCTTCACAATAATAGCGTGACGCTTCAAATCCGGTCTAACTACCATAACAGAATGAAAAATGTGTATTACAACGCAATCATGCTTTGCCAATTATGTTTTGTCACGTAATCTGTGATAATGTTTTCTGGCAGATTGAAATAAAGTGAATGGTCTTTTTATAACCTGTTATGATTGATAGTCCGCAATTATAGGAGGTTAAGCAGGCTGAATATTACATTACATAAACAGAGAAGGTTAAGACATTGTCATGCAGCGATATGAATACCATTAACTTGTACAAAATATTAGAAGCATTTAATTCAGGTATAACTAGGGGTGTAACGGTACACAAAAATTTCGGTTCGGTACATACCTCGGTTTAGAGGTCACGGTTCGGTTCATTTTCGGTGTATTTAAAAAAAAACAAAAAAACAATTATTTTTTTTTTATACATAAATTAATACAATCATGTGTGCTTACGGACTGTATCCCTGCAGACTGTATTGATCTATATTGATATATAATGTATATATTGTGTTTTTTATGTTGATTTCATAAAAATAAAAAAAATAAAAAAATAAAAAATGTTTTTTTTTTTATTTCTTGTGCGGTGTATATATTGTGGTTTTTATGTTGATTTCATTAAAAAAAAATATTTTTTTTTATTTATTTTTTTTACATAAATTAATACAATCATGTGTGCTTATGGACTGTATCCCTGCAGACTATATTGATATATAATGTATATATTGTGTTTTTTATGTTGATTTCATAAAAATAAAAAAAATAAAAAAATAAAAAATGTTTGGTTTTTTTTTATTTCTTGTGCGGTGTATATATTGTGTTTTTTATGTTGATTTAATTTTTTTTTTAAAATGATTATTATTATTTTTTTATTTTTTACATAAATTAATACAATCATGTGTGCTTACGGACTGTATCCCTGCAGACTATATTGATATATAATGTATATATTGTGTTTTTTATGTTGATTTCCTAAAAAAAAAAAAAAACTTTTTTATTTATTTATTTTTTTATTTCTTGTGCGGCCCGGTACCAATCGGTCCGCGGACCGGTACCGGGCCGTGGCCCGGTGGTTGGGGACCACTGGTTTACACAACGTGCAGTACGCTACTTAATATGTCCGTGTGGAAACTCGTTCGGTACACCTTCGCACCGAACCGAAACCCCCGTACCGAAACGGTTCGATACAAATACGCGTACCGTTACACCCCTAATATTTTGATTATTGTTTCTCAGCTGTTTGTAAATGTTGAAGTTTATAAAAAAAAGTTAAAAAAATAAATAAAAAAACAAAAAAAAACATAGCCTCATAGCATAGATCCAACGAATCGATGACTAAATTAATCGCTTACTATTTTTATAATCGATTTAAATCGATTTAAATCGATTTTAATCGATTAGTTGTTGCAGCCCTAATCGTAACAATCCACATTTTGTGTGATTGATGTGCGAAACTGGTATCTAAACACGGTGTAACTCCTCTCTTCTAAATGCAAGTGCTCCTACAGCAATTCTGTAATCCTACAAAATCTGGCAAGACACCAACACACTTCCGGTATATTTTTTGAGCTTGTTTAAAAAAAAAAAAAAAAAAAGCATTTCATTGAAGCAAACTAATTGTCCGGTCATGGTAATAAAAACTTGAAAAGCATCTGTCTGGGGTACAATTATTAATAATGAAAAATTATATATATCTGCGATTAACCGCGATTCATTTTGCGTTAACTATGAACAAACTGCGATTAATCGCTATTAAATATTGTAATCTTTTTGACAGCTCTAAATATAATACGAGGCCTCGCTCAGAAACCTTTCAGTTTCCCAATAGAAGTCTCCGCTGTGGTTCAGTCCGCTTTTTTCGCTTGGATAATTAACCATTGAGTAGATCGATTAAATGCTAAACATTTATTTAGCTAAACGCCAACTGAAGCAACAGCCCTGTGCGATACTTTCTCGGCCTATTTTGCGGTCGCTCAATCTCGCCAATTCAAGCGTACATCATTTGAATTAAGATGATATTAATAATGTTCCACATCCATATAAGTTAGCGGTCACAACATTTGAGCGTGCTGCCTTCACTCCTCCTGTAATCTGCGTCTCGCTCTGAGCAACTTGAGACGCTGGTCTGAAGTGGTTGCACACCACATAATGACAGAGCGTGTGAACACACACACACACACACACACACACACACACACACACACACACACACACACACACACACTTGTATTTGTTACCTTCTTGAGACCTCCGAATAATAAAGTTAAAGTACCAATCATAGTCACACACACACTAGGTGTGGCGAAATTATTCTCTGCATTTGACCCATCACCCTTGATCACCCCCTGGGAGGTGAGGGGAGCAGTGAGCAGCAGCGGTGGCCGCGACCGGGAATCATTTTTGGTGATTTAACCCCCAATCCCTTGATGCTGAGTGCCAAGCAGGGAGGTAATGGTTCCCATTTTTATAGTCTTTGGTATGACTCGGCCCGGGTTTGAACTCACAACCTACCAATCTCAGGGCGGACACTCTAACCACCAGGCCACTGAGTAGGTTTGAGTAGGTAATGCCTGCTTTTCTAGATATATCAAGATTTGTATTTACAACATTAATGATATAGACATACCATGCGAATATAAAAAAGCTTGTTGTGAAAAATGAGTTGGAATTTCACAAGAAAAAGGTCACAATTTCACAAGAAAAGCTTAGAATTTTGGCAGTATTATAATAAAAGTCGTCATTTTACTCAACGCAAGTCCAAATTTTACAAGAAAAACTGAACATTTGTGCAATATTATGATAAAAGTTGGAAATTTACTCAATAACAGTCGCAATTTCACAAGAAAAGCTTAAAATGTTGGCAATTTTATGAAAAGAGTCGTCATTTTACTCGACAAAAGTCACAATTTTATAAGAAAACTTAAAAATGTTGGCAATATTATAATAATAATAATCGGAATTATACCTGGAAAAATTATGACAAAAGTAAGAATTTTACTCAAAAAATGTCACTATTTCACAAGAACAGGAAAAAAAAAATGGCAATATTGTGATAAAAGTCAGAATTTTATATGACAAATGTCACCATTTTGCATTAAAAAGTAATAATATTATATAAAAAAGTCGTAATTTTACATAAACAAGTAATAATTTTACGAGAAAATATGGCAATATTGCAAAAACAGAAAGAATATGAGAAATGATTCCAAATTTTGTAAGAAAAAAGTCGACACATTGGGAGAAAAAGACTGCTTTTAGTTCATTTTTGGGGGGAATTTTTTGCTCGTAATTGGTTTTTAATCGTCATTATTTACTTCAAGTTATTACAGTATGTCTCTATATACACATTTATTATATTTTTTTTAATACATTTTGGCCAAAGGGGGCGCATTTAAATTTCTTACACACACTTGTTATTACATAAGTTGACCAGAAGGGGGAGCACTTCACATTTTTACACACACTTGTTATTTCATATGTTGACCAGAGGGGGGAGCACTTTTAAAAGCGACACACAGTCAATTTGAAAAATCCCTCCTTTTTGGGACCACCCTCATTTAGATAGATTCCACCAAATGAGACATTCTCTATTACCGTATTTTCCGCACCATAAGCCGCACCTAAAAACCACAAATTTTCTCAAAAGCGGACAGTGCGGCTAATAACCCGGTGCGCCTTATATATGGATTAATATTAATATTTATTTTCATAAAGTTTAGGTCTCGCACCTACGGTAAACAGCCGCCATCTTTTTCCCCCGTAGAAGAGGAAGCGCTTCCTCTTCTACGGTAAGCAACCGCCCCCATAGAAGAGGAAGCGCTTCTTCTTCTACTGTAAGCAACCGCCAAGGTGAGCACCCGCCCCCGTAGAAGAAGAAGCGCGCGGATATCACGTTTCATTTCATTTGTGTGTTTCTGTAAAGACCACAAAATGTCTCCTCCTAAGAGACACGCGTACAAGGTTCCACTGACTTTTGATATTCCTGTGAACCGCACTGTGGATACGACGGGAGCACGTACGGTGAATATTCGCACCACAGGGAATGAGAAGTCGTCCTTCACCGTGGTTCTAGCTTGCCATGCTAACGGCCAGAAACTTCCACCCACGGTGACATTCAAAAGGAAGACCTTGCCAATAAGAGAACTTTCCAGCCGGCGTCATCATAAAAGCTAACTCGAAGGGATGTATGGATGAGGAAAAAATGAGCGAAGAGACCGGGTGACTTTTTTCACGCAGCTCCGTCCCTGTTGATCTACGACTGCATGCGCGTCCACATCACAGATGGTGTCAAAAACAAGTGAAGCACACCGAAGAAGAAGAATTCGAGGGATTTGTGGATGAGTACTAACTTCAGAAAGTGAGCTTTAAATGTTTATTTTGTATGTTGTGTGACACTATTGTATGAGCAACGTTGAGTTATTGCTCTGCACTATTTTGAGTGTTACTATTTTTGTGATTGCACATTTGCACACTACATTTTGGGACTGAACAGAGTTGTTAGAACGCTGGTTTGTAATATATTATTAAAGTTTGACTGACCTATCTGACTGTTTTTTTTGACATTCCCTTTAGCGTAGCGTAGGTGCGGCTAATAACACGGGGCGGCTAATAGGTAAACAAAGTTTTGAAATATGCCATTCATTGAAGGTGCGGCTTATGGTGCGGAAAATACGGTATAGATGCAATGGTTTTCCGTATTGGGACCATGATTTTTGTCCTAACCCGTTGACCGGTCCTCACATGGGAGGTACGTTTCCTTGTTGATGTCTCAAGAAGGGTAGAAATACAAGAGCACACACCCGCACGCACGCACGCACTATCATGGAATGATTGGTAATTATACTTCCCTGTAGCATACCCTACCAGCCTATCATGAATGAACTGAAGTGAACTGAGGCACGGAGGGAAAGAAAATGGACATTTGCGTGCAAAACTTGGGTGTGTGTGGTGCTTGGTGACATCAATGGAGAAAAAAAAGTCTGCTCTAAAATTGTATTAAAAGCAACAATAGACACAAAAGCATTAAAGGCCTACTGAAATGAATTTTTTTTATTTAAACGGGGATAGCAGATCTATTCTATGTGTCATACTTGATCATTTCGCGATATTGCCATATTTTTGCTGAAAGGATTTAGTATAGAACAACGACGATAAAGATTGCAACTTTTGGTATCTGATAAAAAAAAGGCTTGCACCTACCGGAAGTAGCGTGACGTAGTCAGTTGAACATATACGCAAAGTTCCCTATTGTTTACAATGATGGCCGCATGAAGTGAGAGAGATTCGGACCGAGAAAGCGACAATTTCCCCATAAATTTGAGCGAGGATGAAAGATTTGTGGATGAGTAAAGTGCAAGTGAAGGACTAGTGGGGAGTTGAAGCTATTCAGATAGGGAAGATGCTGTGAGAGCCGGGGGTGACCTGATATTCAGCTGGGAATGACTACAACAGTAAATAAACACAAGACATATATATACTCTATTAGCCACAACACAACCAGGCTTATATTTAATATGCCACAAATTAATCCTGCATAAAAACACCTGCGTGTTTGTTATGCTAGCTCCTAGCTCCTCTGCTAGCTCCTAGCTCCATAGAACACGCCAATACAATTCAAACACCTGATCAACACACACAATCACTCAGCCCAAAAGACCGTTTACCTAACCCAAGGTTCATAAAGCTTATATATTTTTAAAAAGTTACGTACGTGACGCGCACATACGGTCAAGTTATCGAATGTTTAGCAGCCAAGGCTGCATACTCACGGTACCTGATATTCAGCTGGGAATGACTACAACAGTAAATAAACACAAGACATATATATACTCTATTAGCCACAACACAACCAGGCTTATATTTAATATGCCACAAATTAATCCTGCATAATAACACCTGCGTGTTTGTTATGCTAGCTCCTAGCTCCTCTGCTAGCTCCTAGCTCCATAGAACACGCCAATACAATTCAAACACCTGATCAACACACACAATCACTCAGCCCAAAAGACCGTTCACCTAACCCAAGGTTCATAAAGCTTATATATTTTTAAAAAGTTACGTACGTGACGCGCACTTACGGTACGGTACGTGTTATGCTAGCTCCTAGCTCCTCTGCTAGCTCCTAGCTCCATAGAACACGCCAATACAATTCAAACACATGATCAACACACACAATCACTCAGCCCAAAAGACCGTTCACCTAACCCAAGGTTCATAAAGCTTATATATTTTAAAAAAGTTACGTACATACGCAAAAAAAAGCCAAAGCTGCATACTCACAGTAGCACGTCTGCGTCTTTGTCATCCAAATCAAAGTAATCCTGGTAAGAGTCTGTGTTGTCCCAGTTCTCTACAGGCGTCTGTGTATCCAAATCAAAAGTCCTCCTGGTTAGAGTCTCTGTTATCCGAGTTCTTCCATCTTGACTGCATCTTTCGGGAATGTAAACAAAGAAGCGCCGGCTGTGTACTGTTGTGGCTGACTACGTTCGAAAAATACGTCCATTTCGCACCGACAACTTTCTTCTTTGCTTGCTTGGCTTCCTTCTCCATAATGCAATGAACATGATTGAAACAGATTCACGAACACAGATGTCCAGAATACTGTGGAATTATGAAATGAAAACAGAGCTTTTTCGTATCGGCTTCAATGTGGAAGGCATACCCGTGTTCGCCGGGCTACGTCACACGCATACGTCATCCTCAGAGGCGTTTCGAACCGGAAGTTTAGCGGCAAATTTAAAATGTCACTTTATAAGTTAACCCGGCCGTATTGGCATGTGTTATAATGTTAAGATTTCATCATTGATATATAAACTATCAGACTGCGTGGTCGGTAGTAGTGGGTTTCAGTAGGCCTTTAATCAGACTTAAATATGAAATGCATGCAAAATGAGAGTGTGCAAAGTGTTTACTTCAGTATGCCAAGTCCCATTTAAGCCCACGATGATTGATGGAATGTGTGTTTGTGTAAAGGCAAACGAGGGAAGAGAAAAGAAACATGTCAAGAGATGTTAGAACCACATGAGTGAGGCTTATTATGGGAGGGTCCGGAGATCCACTCATCGGGTTTGCGACGCGTGCACACATTTCTGCTGTTTCGTAACCGGGCATGAGGGGGTAAGTGTGTGTTTGAACATGTGTGTGGGTGTTTCCCACTGCAGAGACCACGCAGAGGTCGCACAGAGTCTTTCCTGCCAAGTGGTAATCTCTGGTTTGGAGATGGAGCGGCGGGGTGGTACCAAGGCAACCGCAGGGTGTGTCGCTTGTACGCAGAGATTTAACAGCGTTGCGGTTACAGAATGCTACCACCGCTTGCCTTGTTGTTGATTAACCGGTCAATAAATGTATAAAAGGCAATATTGATAGCTATGTTCCAGGTGCAGCTATGATTCACTGTTTACGCCCTATAAAGTGTTCAGTGACAAAGACTGGGGTAGGAATATAGTAAATAAAATAAAAATAGCTTGCATTCTGCTTGTACACCCACAATACTGTGTTTTCCGGAATATAGACGGCACCGGACTATAAGCCGCAGATATTTACGTTTTGAAATGAGTTATTTACACAGAAATATTTTCTAAATGTTTATTTACATACTCTAATTCAGGGGTCACCAACCTTTTTGAAAGCAAGAGCTACTTCTTGGGTAGTGATTAATGCGAAGGGCTACCAGTTTGATGCACACTTAAATAAATTGCCAGAAATAGCCAATTTGCTCAATTTACCTTTAACTCTATGTTATTATTAATAATTAATGATATTTACACTTAATTGAACGGTTTAAAAGAGGAGAAAACATGAAAAAAATGACAATTAAAATTTGAAACATAGTTTATCTTCAATTTCGACACTTTAAAATTCAACTGAAAAAAAGAAGAGAAAAACTAGCTAATTCGAATCTTTTTGAAAAAATTTAAAAAAGAATTTATGGAACATCATTAGTAATTTTTCCTGATTAAGATTAATTTTAGAATTTTGATGACATGTTTTAAATAGGTTAAAATCCAATCTGCACTTTGTTAGAATATAGAACAAATTGGACCAAGCTATATTTCTTACAAAGACAAATCATTATTTCTTCTAGATTTTCCAGAACAAACATTTTAAAAGAAATTCAAAAGACTTTGAAATAAGATTTAAATTTGATTCTACAGATTTTCTAGATTTACCAGATCAATTTTTTTGAATTTTAATCATAATAAGTTTGAAGAAATATTTCACAAATATTCTTCATCGAAAAAACAGAAGCTAAAATGAAGAATTAAATTAAAATTTATTTATTTTTCTTTACAATAAAAAAAATTAATTTACTGGAACATTGATTTAAATTGTCAGGAAAGAAGAGGAAGGAATTTAAAAGGTAAAAAGGTATATGTGTTTAAAAATCCTAAAATCATTTTTAAGGTTGTATTTTTTCTCTAAAATTGTCTTTCTGAAAGTTATAAGAAGCAAAGTAAAAAAATTAGTGAATTTATTTAAACAAGTGAAGACCAAGTCTTTAAAATATTTTCTTGGATTCTCAAATTCTATTTGAGTTTTGTCTCTCTTAGAATTAAAATGTCGGGCAAAGCGAGACCAGCTTGCTAGTAAATAAATACAATTTAAAAAATAGAGGCAGCTCACTGGTAAGTGCTGCTATTTGAGCTATTTTCAGAACAGGCCAGCGGGCTACTCATCTGGTCCTTACGGGCTACCTGGTGCCCGCGGCCACCGCGTTGGTGACCCCTGCTGTATAGTGTATCGTGACATGGCCTAAAAATATCCAGATATTAATAAAAGACCATATCGCCCAGCCTTTGTTTGTTTTATACAAAACATTATGGCCGTTAGCGAAGAAAATTCCACATATTAGCGCACCTTTGTATAGGCCGCAGGTTTAAAGCGTGGGAAAAATGAGCGGCTTAGTCAAGAAAATACGTTAAAAGTAAGACAAACCAAAAACCTTCCAAAAAAAAAACGTTTTTAAAGTCGGGCCATTGAATCAATAAGAGTGAGGGCTTTTTACCTTTCTTGACCTTCTTCTGCAGTTTAATGGTGTCTGACGACTTCTTCTTGATGTCTGCTCTCACCTTTTTGTACTCTGAATGAGAAAACCAAATATGAGAGAGGAGCAGCGTTGGCGTCTGCTGGGCACGCCGGCAAACCTTTAGCGTGATCTTTGTCCAGCTGACTGGCGGCTTTCCTCCACTCCTCCATCCTCAGCTCTAACGGGGTGATGAGACTTTCTGAGAGAGCTCTGGGGGGAAAAACATGTTTTGGTGAATCTCTAGAAGTGTTATTTGGGCATTTTATAGGAGAGAAGGCAAGACGTGGGCCGAAAAATAAAACCTGATTTTTTAAAAAAATTTTTACAAAACTAATTTAAAATGTTTCCCTCTACTTTTTAAAGAAAGCAATCAATACAAATAACAATAATTCAAAACCAATTGAACTTTCATTTGATCATAAATGAGTAGTCTGAAAAGACACTGCAGCCTACTCTTAGCAAAATTCTAATTTGTATGTTTTTCTTTTTCGACCAGATATAAATTGTGCTTTTTATGGAATCAACTAATTTAAGAGCTTCCTCTGGGAGGCGATACTTCTGTTTTGAATAAAATACTTAAGTAAACAAAAATGTAGCATTGCATAAACTCCAAATTAATCAATAGATACTAATAATAAATCAATCAGTAATAATAAATAATCAGATCAATAAAGTGCAAACTTAAAACTGCTGTAAATAAAAAAGTGTTAATAAAAAATAATAATTATGAATACGCACTTTACATTTGTTAAAATCTCAAAGTGCTACAAAGTATAAAAAAGAATCATTAATATTGTGCATTGTATGCAAATAATCAAGTGAAACATTGCGAGGGATTTATAGTTCTAGCACAAAGGTGTCAAACTCAAGGAATGGGGGCCAGTTCTGGCCCGCCACATCATTCTATGTGGTCCTGCAAAAAATGGCTTTCAATAAAATACTTGTTTTTGTTTTGTTTTGTTTGGGGAGGCAACTTGAGAGTTCCATGTTCGATCCCCGCTTTCGCCATTGCCGTTGTGTCCTTGGGCAAGCCACTTTACCCACCTGCTCCCAGTGCCACCCACACTGCTTTAAATGTCACTTAGATATTGGCTTTCACTATGTAAAACCGCTTTGAGTCACTAGAGAAAAGCGCTATATAAATATGATTCACTTCACTTCACTTGTTTTTTACTAAATGCATTCGCTCTTACAATTTAGACAGAAAAAAAATGCATATTTTAAACTTTAATATTATCCGATCATGCCAATTATATTACAAACCCCGTTTCCATATGAGTTGGGAAATGGTGTTAGATGTAAATATAAACGGAATACAATGATTTGCAAATCCTTTTCAAGCCATATTCAGTTGAATATGCTACAAAGACAACATATTTTATGTTCAAACTCATAAACTTGATTTCTTTTTTGCAAATAATAATTAACTTAGAATTTCATGGCTGCAACACGTGCCAAAGTAGTTGGGAAAGGGCATGTTCACCACTGTGTTACATGGCCTTTCCTTTTAACAACACTCAGTAAAGCTTTGGGAAGTGAGGAGACACATTTTTGAAGCTTCTCAGGTGGAATTCTTTCCCATTCTTGCTTGATGTACAGCTTAAGTTGTTCAACTGTCCGGGGGTCTCCCTTGTGCTATTTTATATATGTTATAGACACAAACATTTTATATATGTTATAGACATAATATAATATATCTGTATATAAATTACTCTGTACACATATTATGTATATATTCGTATATATGTTAGATTTTTTTATAGCTATATCAGTCTATTTATACCTGCATTGTCCTTTCCATCATTGTAACTGAGCTACTGTGTTGAACAATTTCCCTTGTGGATCACTAAAGTTTGTCTAAGTCTAAGTCTAAGTTTAGGCTTCATAATGCTTCACACATTTTCAATGGGAGACAGGTCTGGACTACAGGCAGGCCAGTCTAGTACCCGCACTCTTTTACTATGAAGCCACGTTGATGTAACACGTGGCTTGGCATTGTTTGGCTGAAATAAGCAGGGGCGTCCATGGTAACGTTGCTCGGATGGCAACATATGTTGCTCCAAAAGCTGTATGTACCTTTCAGCATTAATGGCGCCTTCACAGATGTGTAAGTTACCCATGTCTTGGCCACTAATACACCCCCATACCATCACACATGCTGCCTTTTACACTTTGCGCCTAGAACAATCCGGATGGCTCTTTTCCTCTTTGGTCCGGAGGACACGACGTCCACAGTTTCCAGAAACAATTTGAAATGTGGACTCGTCAGACCACAGAACACTTTTCCACTTTGTATCAGTCCATCTTAGATGAGCTCAGGCCCAGCGAAGCCCACGGCGTTTCTGGGTGTTGTTGATAAACGGTTTTCGCCTTGCATAGGAGAGTTTTAACTTGCACTTACAGATGTAGCTACCAACTGTAGTTACTGACTGTGGGTTTCTGAAGTGTCCCTGAGCCCATGTGGTGATATCCTTTACACACTGATGTGGCTTGTTGATGCAGTACAGCCTGAGGGATGGAAGGTCACGGGCTTAGCTGCTTACGTGCAGTGATTTCTCCAGATTCTCTGAACCCTTTGATGATATTACGGAGCGTAGATGGTGAAATCCCTAAATTCCTTGCAATAGCTGCTTGAGAAAGGTTGTTCTTAAACTGTTCAACAATTTGCTCAGGCATTTGTTGACAAAGTGGTGACCCTCGCCCCGTCCTTGTTTTTGAATGACTGAGCATTTTTCATGGAATCTACTTTTGTACCCAATCATGGCACCCACCTGTTCCCAATTAGCCTGTTCACCTGTGGGATGTTCCAAATAAGTGTTTGATGAGCATTCCTCAACTTTATCAGTATTTATTGCCACCTTTCCCAACTACTTTGTCACGTGTTGCTGGCATCAAATTCTAAAGTTAATGATTATTTGCAACAAAAAAATGTTTATCAGTTTGAACATCAAATATGTTGTCTTTGTAGCATATTCAACTGAATATGGCTTGAAAATGATTAGCAAATCATTGTATTCCGTTTATATTTACATCTAACACAATTTCCCAACTCATATGGAAACGGGGTTTGTATATGCTGTATTGCAAAACAATTTTTGCCATATAAAAACAAATAGTTAAATATCTGCTTGTCATCTTTATTTATGATTTTAATGCAAGTTAAACATTAAAAAAAAATTTCTAATAATCAAATGCATATGCATTTCGATTAATCATGATTAATCACAGGTTATTACCCGCATGCATAATGTCAATTATGAAAGCAGCCATTACTGCGATGTGGCACTCAATGAAAATGAGTTTGACACCCCAGTTGTAGTAGGTGGATAAAAGCAGGCAGCACATCTTGGCAATGATGGCGACTGCTTCAGTGATCGCTGTACTTCTTTCTTATCATACTTGGGACTTTGTGCACATGATTTCACCACAGTAAGATGCTTTTTAGCTCAGCTTCTTGTTGCAGTCTTCACACTACAAAAAGTGGAATCTAAGATGAAATATGTCAAATAAGGGTGATATTTGCTTATTTTCTGTCTGATAAGATCATTCTTCTCACTAAGCAGATTTTATGTTAGAGTGTTTTACTTGTTTTAAGTGTTTTGGTCCTAAATGATCTCAGTAAGATATTACAGCTTGTTGCTGAGATTTGATGAGCTATATTGAGTAAAACATGCTTGAAACTAGAATATCAACTGTTGCAAAGCTGTGTCATCAACACTCACAAGTATAAAACTACTTTTTTTAAATCATCATTCCTTATTTCAAGCATGAAAAAAAAAAAAATCATGACTGACACAATTGTGTCTCATAATTAAAACGGATGACGGCCAAATGGACTTTGCTGTTTTATTTTCAATAAAACAATAGAAAAGAGGTACTCATATAGTAGTACAGTTGGCACCGTACAGTAAACGGACAGTTAATATTTAAACATTTGAAATGGGAGATTTCAAACAGAAATAGTTCATGCACATTCAGATGAATTCTTCAAAATTACAATAAAGAAAAATTTGCCTGGAGGCCAGGCTGTATATATATATATATATATATATATATATATATATATATATATATATATATATATATATATATATATATATATATATATATATATATATATATATATATATACCGTAATTTCCGGACTATAAGCCGCTACTTTTCCCCCTCGTTCTGGTTCCTGCGGCTTATACAAGGGTGCGGCTTATTTACGGCCTGTTCTTCTCCGACACCGACGAAGAGGATTTCGGTGGTTTTAGTACGCAGGAGGAAGACGATGACACAATGATTAAAGACTGACTTTTCATATACCGGTAGGCTGGTTATTTTGATAACGTACAGGCGAGCACTTTGTATTACTTTGCACGAATGCTGTTCGCCATGTCAAAGATGTCAAAGTTTGATTGAATGATTGAAAGATTTATTGTTAATAAATGGGACGCTTTGCGTTCCCAAACAGTCATCTCTGTCCCGACAATCCCCTCCGTGGTAGCAGGAACCCCTATATACTACGCTAATTACACATCAAAACCCTGCGGCTTATAGTCGGGTGCGGCTTATATATGGAGCAATCTGTATTTTCCCCTAAATTTAGCTGGTGCGGCTTATAGTTCGGAAATTACGGTGTGTATATATATATATATATATATATATATATATATATATATATATATATATATATATATATATATATATATATATATATATATATATATATATATATATATATATATATATATTCCTCGTGCACTAATGGACTGAAATAGCACGCACTTGGCGTGATGATGTCATGTTGTCGATGGAAAAATGCATTTTTAGACAATATGATTTGCCTGAGCGGCTAGGAGACCCCGAGAGTAACAAGCGCTTGCCTTGTTGCCTTTCCATTAAGAACAATAAACTAGTTTTTAGTAGAGATGTCAAATAATATCGGCCTGCCGATGTTATCGGCCAATAAATGCTTTAAATGTAGTATCGGAAATTATCGGTATTGGTTTTTTTATTATCTGTATCGTTTTTTTAATTTTTTTAAAAATATTTTTAAAAAATTAAATCAACATAAAAAACACAAGATACACTTACAATTAGTGCACCAACCCAAAAAACCTCCCTCCCCCATTTACACTTATTCACACAAAAGGGTTGTTTCTTTCTGTTATTAATATTCTGCTTCCTACATTATATATCAATATATATCAATACAGTCTGCAAGGGATACAGTCCGTAAGCACACATGATTGTGCGTGCTGCTGCTCCACTAATAGTACTAACCTTTAACAGTTCATTTTACTCATTTTCATGAATTACTAGTTTCTATGTAACTGTTTTTATATTGTTTTACTTTCTTTTTTATTCAAAAAAATGGTTTTAATTTATTTATCTTTTTGTATTCATTTTTTTGAAAAGGACCTTATCTTCACCATACCTGGTTGCCCAAATTAGGCATAATAATGTGTTAATTCCACGACTGTATATATCGGCATCGGTTGATATCGGTATCGGTAATTAAGAGTTGGACAATATCGGAATATCGGCAAAAAGCCATTATCGGACATCCTTAGTTTTTAGTGTAAGTTTGCTGGTTTCAAGAAATGTAATGCCGAGCGCATATCATTGTGTCAAGATAATGGCACTAGCATTTACTTCATTTAAGAATATTTTTCAACATCCATCCATTTTCTACTGCTTATTCCCTTCGGGGTCGCATATTGAGCAAAAAGGTCTCTTTTTTTTTTTTCTACCAAGAAAAGTGCACTTGTTATTAGTGAGAATATACTTATTTGAAGCTATTTTGGGGTTCATTGAGGTTAGCTAATTTTACTTGTTTTGGAAAGTCTTGACAAGCCAAATTTTCTTGTTCTATTGGCAGATCATTTTCCTTAGTTCAAGTAAAATACCCCTCATTTTTGTATTTTTTTTTCTTGTTTTTGAACACTGACTTTTTGCAGTGCATCTTCTCTTAAAGAGTTGCATTTCCCGCACTCGGCTGGAGGCCTGTGTTTCAGACGCTGTCATAAGTTTGTTGTGCTGCTTCCTTTTCCACACAAACTTTGCAGCGTGCAGTCACGTGTTGCCGCAAATCTTAACCGCTGACAACACTTTTCGCTCTCGTGAGCATTGAACATGTTTTGCTAGGTGTGTGAAACTCCGCTAAGGAAGCGAGGGGTAGGGCGGAAGCTACATCACCAAAAAAAAATCACCAAAAATTAGGGATGTCGGCCGATAAATGCGTTAAAATGTAATATCGGAAATTATCGGTATCGTTTTTTTTATTATCGGTATCGTTTTTTAAAAATTTTTTTTTTTATTAAATCAACATAAAAAACACAAGATACACTTACAATTAATGCACCAACCCAAAAAACCTCCCTCCTCATTCACACAAAAGGGTTGTTTCTTTCTGTTATTAATATTCTGCTTCCTACATTATATATCAATATATATCAATACAGTCTGCAAGGGATACAGTCCGTAAGCACACATGATTGTGCGTGCTGCTGCTCCACTAATAGTACTAACCTTTAACAGTTAATTTTACTCATTTTCATTCATTACTAGTTTCTATGTAACTGTTTTTATATTGTTTTACTTTCTTTTTTATTCAAGAAAATGTTTTTAATTTATTTATCTTATTTTTTTTATTTTTTTTTTTTTAAAAGTACCTTATCTTCACCATACCTGGTTGTCCAAATTAGACATAATAATGTGTTAATTCCACGACTGTATATATCGGTTGATATCGGTATCGGTAATTAAAGAGTTGGACAATATCGGAATATCGGATATCGGCAAAAAGCCATTATCGGACATCCCTACCAAAAATGATTCCCGGGCGCGGCCACCGCTGCTGCTCACTGCCCTCTCACCTCCCAGGAAGTGAACACGGGGATGGGTCAAATGCAGAGGACAAATTTCACCACACCTAGTGTGTGTGTGTGACAAGCATTGCTACTTTAACTTAGTTTTTTTATTTTTTAAATTGTCTGCAACAAAAAACAACAAATGTATCGCCCAGGCCCGGAGGAGGCTTTTAAAAATGAGTCTTCAGGGTTTTGAAAAATGTATTTCAGTATTTTTTGACTGACAGTGACAGCTAATCTAATCTAATAACGAAAACACGATGCACGGAAGCAACATGCCGCCTCTTATGCAAGTAAGCGGCAGATAAGAGTAATCTTTGTCGGACATTCCCGCACGGACATAAAAAAAACCGTCATCTGTCACACTTTCACGTGCGTAAAGCGCACGCCGCCGCCATGGGTGCGTGTGTGTGCGTCCTCTTACGTGGTAAAGACTTTGAGTTTGGACTCGATGCTGCGGTGTCTCATACACATCCTGGTTAGCGCCGAGCCAATCTCCTTGGTAGCGCCTGCAAAACAAAACATCGCCATCAGAAGCTGGAAGTCGGCTGACAAAACCAGTTTAGGATTTAAAAATGCTTTTAATCATACTTGATTTGATTGGTGGAGTGATGGTACCGCTAGTTGCGCTTGTACATTCATGACATGACCGCTTCCTGTGCAAGCTCATGCATCCATATCTATCTTAAAGTACCACAGTGGAAAAACTGAAGCTATTATCGTATATATCTGATGTATGGCACCAAAAGACTTACAAAGCTCGCGAATAAATAGATATGATCAAAACGGTTTCAATATCACAGAGATTCACGAGCCATTTTGAGAGATAATGAGGAAGCCAGTCACGTGATCCGTGACGTAGAGGAGGAACCACAGATCCCTTCCCCGTCAACAAATATGCCAATCAAGCAGACTTTGTGAGAGCCAACAACGATTACTTTGGGAAAAACTATGATCCAAAACCTTATATTTTTGAGCCCGAACACAAAGAGCATGAATAATAAGTTGATGGATGTAGCTTTGGATTTTTTAGATTAGATTTAGATTTATTCATTTTCACTGCCGTACATTAGAACAATAGACATTACACATCACGAAACAAAAATAACAAAAAGACATCATACATGACCAACACACATTTACAGGCTTGTCAGACAGGTCGGCCGGGCCTGCTGTTAAGGGCGGCTATAGCTGCAGGGATAAGGCTTTTCCTGAGGCGGGCCCTTCGGAATTTGATGGTTCTGTACCTGCGCCCTGATGGTAGTGGGATGATGTATTGGTATAGTGCAGGGGTCACCAACGCGGTGCCCGCGGGCACCAGGTAGCCCGTAAGGACCAGATGAGTAGCCCGCTGGCCTGTTGTAAAATAGCTCAAATAGCAGCACTTACCAGTGAGCTGCCTCTATTTTTTAAATTGTATTTATTTACTAACAAGCTGGTCTCGCTTTGCCCGACATTTTTAATTCTAAGAGAGACAAAACTCAAATAGAATTTGAAAATCCAAGAAAATATTTTAAATACTTGGTCTTCACTTGTTTAAATTCATTAATTTTTTTACTTTGCTTCTTATAACTTACAGAAAGGCAATTTTAGAGAAAAAATACAACCTTAAAAATGATTTTAGGATTTTTAAACACATATACCTTTTTACCTTTTAAATTCCTTCCTCTTCTTTCCTGACAATTTAAATCAATGTTCAAGTATTTTTATTTTTTTTTATTGTAAAGAATAATAAATACATTTTCATTTAATTCTTCATTTTAGCTTCTGTTTTTTCGACGAAGAATATTTGTGAAATATTTCTTCAAACTTATTATGATTAAAATTCAAAAAAATTATCCTGTCAAATCTAGAAAATCTGTAGAATCAAATTTAAATCTTATTTCAAAGTCTTTTGAATTTCTTTTAAAATTTTTGTTCTGGAAATTCTAGAAGAAATAATGATTTGTCTTTGTTAGAAATATAGCTTGGTCCAATTTGTTATATATTCTAACAAAGTGTAGATTGGATTTCAACCTATTTAAAACATGTCATCAAAATTCTAAAATTAATCTTAATCAGGAAATATGACTAATGATGTTCCATAAATTATTTTTTTAAGTTTTTCTCTTCTTTTTTTCGGTTGAATTTTGAATTTTAAAGAGTCGAAATGGAAGATAAACTATGTTTCAAAATTTAATTGTCATTTTTTTCGTGTTTTCTCCTCTTTTAAACCATTCAATTAAGTGTAAATATCATTAATCATTAATAATAACATAGAGTTAAAGGTAAATTGAGCAAATTGGCTATTTCTGGCAATTTATTTAAGTGTGTATCAAACTGGTAGCCCTTCGCATTAATCACTACCCAAGAAGTAACTCTTGGTTTCAAAAAGGTTGGTGACCCCTGGTATAGTGGGTGGGTGATATCCTGGACTATCGTGTTTGCCAGTCGAATGATGGCATTTATTGAAACACCATAGCATCAGCAGCTTTGCTAGGTGCTAAACATACAAACTAACCATAAAAAAAAACAAAAAAAACACACACTGACTAATATTTCCACTCTCGCTGGGATGTCGACCGATGGGACGCTCACATAATCCCGTTTAGATGAAGAATCAATCACAATCTTCAAGAAGGGATAAAAAAAAGTTGCCACAGCTAGCGTCTTTCGCCATCTCGGGGGATGTGAAAGTGGACCAGCCTGTCGGTCCATGGCCACATTTGTCTACGAGCAGGTGAGAGATGCATGAATTGTAATCTAGAATTCACTTTTAGCAAGTTTGAGACGAATCAGAAGCAGCCACTGGCTCAGTGTGTCAACAATAGCCGCTCTGCTATCAATGCGCCGCTAAAATAGTCCATCTGTGTTAGCGCTTATAATAACAATATCACTCATATTGGGTTAAATTTCAGGTCTGGCTGATTTTTAGAGGGTTTTAATGGCGCAATTAAGGAACCTCGATCTGTTGACTCAATTGTTAGCTATTTATTTACAATTTCGAATGCATTAAAAAGCCAAGCATTTGTGTTCTTGTCTTACATAAGGATTGTGAATGATAAACAGCACATATCTTTCCAATTTTTGCGTATTTCCAGTATGACTGATCTGATAATATGGTCAGAGTGCAGAAGTGTTACTACTGTGACGTAGAATCTACGGAAATTGCCAAAGATATACGAAGTGGAATATTCAAAATGGCTGACTGAGTTTGTTGCATTTTGTGATGTTTAGACAGTATCTTCACTTACTTCTGCGGATTGTAAATATAATTGGATATGGTTTAATGCAGTGTTTTTCAACCACTGTACCGCGGCACACTAGTGTGCCGTGAGATACAGTCTGGAGTGCCGTGGGAGATGATCTAATTTCACCTATTTGGGTTAAAAATATTTTTTCCCAACCAGTAATTATAGTCTGCAAATGATGTGTTGTTGTTGAGTGTTGGTGCTGTCTAGAGCTCGGCAGAGTAACCGTGTAATACTCTTCCATATCAGTCGGTAGCTAATTGCTTTGTAGATGTCGGAAACAGCGGGAGGCAGCGTGCAGGTAAAAAGGTGTCTAATGCTTAAACCAAAAATAAACAAAAGGTGAGTACCCCTAAGAAAAGGCATTGAAGCTTAGGGAAGGCTATGCAGAACCAAACTAAAACTGAACTGGCTACAAAGTAAACAAAAACAGAATGCTGGACGACAGCAAAGACTTACTGTGGAGCAAAGACGGCGTCCACAAAGTACATCCGAACATGACATGACAATCAACAATGTCCACACAAAGAAGGATAATAACAACAGAAATATTCTTAATCGCTAAAACAAAGTAGATGTGGGAAATATCCCTCAAAGGAAGACATGAAACTGCTACAGGAAAAAACCAAAAAAAGAGGAAAAGCCACCAAAATAACAGCGCAAGACAAGAACTAAAACACTACACACAGGAAAACAGCCAAAAAGTCCAAATAAGTCAGGGTGTGATGTGACAGGTGGTGACAGTACACCTACTTTGAGACAAGAGCTATAGTGATGCATGCTTGTTTATGGTTTAAAGTCATATCCAACAATTGCGATGACTTTTTTACTGTCAACTGAGTTTCGTTATTTATGATTTCTGTTGGTGGTGTGCCTCCGCATTTTTTCAACGCAAAAAAATGTGCCTTGGCTCAAAAAAGGTTGAAAAACACTGGTTTAATGGATACAATGAAAAACAAATAAGCATATGAGGTCAACTTGTTTTTTTCCACACTACTGCTACTTTAATTGGCTCTTCATTCCCGCTCCCGTCCTTCCTCTCTCCTGTGTCCTTTTGTGCCTCCTCGGCGGGTCAATGCCCAGCCATTAAGGTATGACACATTCCCACTGACGTGAGACAAAAGCACAAACCCTGGGTATAATGAGGTGTGGCAAGGTGCGCTGGCTTTATTGACTTTCCCCTCCCTGTTGCACTGACGGCCCTCAGTTCTTGCAAGAGTGAACCGCAGACGTCTGTAACGCGACATTCTGCGAGCGTGTTCAAATCCTGTCTGGTACACAGAACATGTTTGGCACTTGCGGCAGTTTAAACAGTATTTGTTCACTTTCTGCTCGCAAAGGATCTCGTGTTGCCGCTGGTAAATAAGTAGGCTAGACACACAGCTAGAGACTTACATACTTAGACTGGTACAGTACATGCATATTTGAGTCTAATTACAAACCCCGTTTCCATATGAGTTGGGAAATGGTGTTAGATGTAAATATAAACGGAATACAATGATTTGCAAATCCTTTTCAAGCCATATTCAATTGAATGCACTACAAAGACAACATATTTGATGTTCAAACTCATAAACTTTATTTTTTTTGTTGCAAATAATAATTAAGTTATAATTTCATGGCTGCAACATGTGCCAAAGTAGTTGGGAAAGGGCATGTTCACCACTGTGTTACATGGCCTTTCCATTTAACAACACTCAGTAAAGGTTTGGGAAGTGAGGAGACACATTTTTTTAAGCTTCTCAGGTGGAATTCTTTCCCATTCTTGCTTGATGTACAGCTTAAGTTGTTCAACAGTCCGGGGGTCTCCCTTCTGCTATTTTAGGTGCCACACATTTTCAATGGGAGACAGGTCTGGACTACAGGCAGGCCAGTCTAGTACCCGCACTCTTTTACTATGAAGCCACGTTGATGTAACACGTGGCTTGGCATTGTCTTGCTGAAATAAGCAGGGGCGTCCATGGTAACGTTGCTTGGATGGCAACATATGTTGCTCCAAAAGCTGTATGTACCTTTCAGCATTAATGGTGCCTTCACAGATGTGTAAGTTACCCATGTCTTGGGCACTAATACACCCCCATACCATCACACATGCTGCCTTTTACACTTTGCGCCTAGAACAATCCGGATGGTTCTTTTCCTCTTTGGTCCGGAGGACACGACGTCCACAGTTTCCAAAAACAATTTGAAATGTGGACTCGTCAGACCACAGAACACTTTTCCACTTTGTATCAGTCCATCTTAGATGAGCTCAGGCCCAGCGAAGCCCACGGCGTTTCTGGGTGTTGTTGATAAACGGTTTTCGCCTTGCATAGGAGAGTTTTAACTTGCACTTACAGATGTAGCGACCAACTGTAGTTACTGACAGTGGGTTTCTGAAGTGTTCCTGAGCCCATGTGGTGATATCCTTTACACACCGATGTGGCTTGTGGATGCAGTACAGCCTGAGGGATGGAAGGTCACGGGCTTAGCTGCTTACGTGCAGTGATTTCTCCAGATTCTCTCAACCCTTTGATGATATTACGGAGCGTAGATGGTGAAATCCCTAAATTCCTTGCAATAGCTGCTTGAGAAAGGTTGTTCTTAAACTGTTCAACAATTTGCTCAGGCATTTGTTGACAAAGTGGTGACCCTCGCCCCCATCCTTGTTTGTGAACGACTGAGCATTTCATGGAATCTACTTTTATACCCAATCATGGCACCCACCTGTTCCCAATTTGCCTGTTCACCTGTGGGATGTTCCAAATAAGTGTTTGATGAGCATTCCTCAACTTTATCAGTATTTATTGCCACCTTTCCCAACTTCTTTGTCACATGTTGCTGCCATCAAATTCTAAAGTTAATGATTATTTGCAAAAAAAAAAAAGTTTATGAGTTTGAACATCAAATATGTTGTCTTTGTAGCATATTCAACTGAATATGGCTTGAAAAGGATTTTCAAATCATTGTATTCCGTTTATATTTACATCTAACACAATTTCCCAACTCATATGGAAACGGGGTTTGTACTTTAGTAGTGACTAGGGTTGTACGGTATACCGGTACTAGCATAGAATCGCGGTACTAATGAATCAAAAACGCTACTATACTCTGTTTGTAAAGTATCGGTTCGCCATATTTTTTTTGAACGGCCATGACGCCGCGTCGTCGTCACGTCATGACATTGCTGGTTTTACGAGCAGAGGAGCATGTTTGGCAGCGCACACACACAGAGTACTTACAAGCAGACACAGTGTGTAGACAGAAAAGGGAGAATGGACACATTTTGGCTTAAAAAGTAAAGATAAAGGTGAAGTTATAACACTGAAACACCCTCAGGAAGAGGTGCTGTACGACATGGATAGCTAGCTAGCAGCTAACATCCATCCCCAATCGGCAGTGTTTTAGCTTCTTCTAAATCCCTAATCCTCACCTCCATGGCGACAAATAAAGTATGTTTGTTACAAGTATCATTATCACTGCGGGACGAGGAATAGCTAAACATGCTTCACTACACACCGTAGGAGGATACAATAGCTCACTGCCGTCACAATGTAAACAAACGTCATGGGTACATCCACTGTAATGATACCAAGTGCAAGAGCGTATCTAGTCGATACCACTATGATTATATTGAGGTTTTTTAGCATCATATTTTTTTTATTATTATTTATATATGTTTATAAAGTCAGGAAATATGTCCGTGGACACATGAGGACTTTGAATATGACCAATGTATGATCCTGTAACTACTTGGTATCGGATCCATACCTAAATGTGTGGTATCATCCAAAACTAATGTCAATTACAAGAATAAGTGATTATTACATTTTAACAGAACATGTTGAAACAGAAAATAAGCAGATGTTAACAGTAAATGAACAAGTAGATTAATAATCTATTTTTACAGTTTGTCCCTCATAATGTGTACAAAATAATAGGTGTATAAATGACACAATATGTTACTGCATACGTCAGCAGACTAATTAGGAGTCTTTGTTTGTTTACTTACTACTAAAAGACAAATTGTCTAGCATGTTCACTATTTTATTTAAGGACTAAATTACAATAATAAACATATGTTTCATGTACCCTAAGATTTTTTGTCAAAATAAAGCCAATAATGACATTGTTGTGGTCCCCTTTATTTGGAAAAGTATCGAAAGTACATTTTGGTAACGGTACCAAAATATTGGTATGGAGACTAGTAGTGACACTACAGGACTTTTCCCCACTTTGCTGAAGAGGTTTGAGATGTACTAAGTGGGATTGTAGATGATCTAGTCATTATAGCGCGGATAAAACAAACCTAACAGTGGACTTTAGTGCAGTAAGTAAGTACACACACACACAGCCAGTTCAAGTGAAGAAACAGTGGCGATAAAGGAAAAGGCAACAGTTGACTATTTGTTTTGACACAGGACTCTTTTTCTATGGAAAGGTTAAAGGAAAATAAGCTGTGCTAGTCATTTATAATTTCCCTCCTACTTCCAAAGTCGGGCCTCCCTGAGAGACAGTGAACAAACTGTTCAGTTTGTCGGCTGAAGCCAGACTTTCCAGCATCGCTCTCCTGTTGCTAATAATGTGGCTCATTCAAGGGCAGTGTGTGTGTGTGTGTGTTCTTGTATTTCTGCCCTTTTTGAGACATCAACAAGGAAAAGTACCTCCCATATGAGGAGGTGTGAACAAGTCAGGACATAAATCATGGTCCCATCTAATAGACAATGTCTCATTTGGTGACATCTATCAAAATGAGGGTGGTCCCAAAAAGGAGAGATTTTTTCAAAATGACCGTGTGTCGCTTTTAAAAGTGCTCTCCCTCTGTTCAACATATGAAATAACAAGTGTGTGTAAGAAATTGAAATGTGCCCCCTTTGGCCAAAATTAATATAAAAAAATAAAATAAATATGTATATAGAGACATACTGTGATAACTTGAAGTAAATAATGAAGATTAAAAAACAATTACAAACAATAAATAAAACATTTTAAAATTAACTAAAAGCAGTCTCTCACAATGTGTCGACTTTTTTCTTATAAAGTTGGGAACAATTTCTCATATTCTTTCTGTTTCTGTAATATTGCAATATTTTCTCATGAAATTATGCCTTTTTTATTTGTAAAATTATGACTTTTTAATGCAAAATAGTGACAATTGTCATATAAATTTCTGACTTATCGCAATATTGCCAATTTTTTTTGTTTTTCTTGTAAAATAGTGACATTTTTTTGAGTAAAATTATGACTTTTGTCATCATTTTGCCAAGTAAAATGACGGTTATTATTACAATATTGCCAAAATGTTTAAGTTTTCTTATAAATTTGTCACTTTTGTCAAGTAAAATTACGACTCCTTTCATAAAATTGCCAACATTTTAAGGTTTTCTTGTAAAATTGCGACTGTTATTGAGTAAAATTCCAACATTTATCATAATATTGCACAAATGTTCAGTTTTTCTTGTACAATTTTGACTTGCGTTGAGTAAAATGACGACTTTTATTATAATACTGCCAAAATTCTAAGTTTTACTTGTGAAAATGTGACCTTTTTCTTGTGAAATTCCAACTCATTTTTCACAACAAGCTTTTTTATATTTGCATAGTATGTATATATTATTAATGTTGTAAATACACATCTTTATATATCTAGAAAGGCTGGTCCTAAAGAGGTAGGCATTATTCAGCGGTCTCAATAAGGTCACAAATATAAAAATGTGTGTGTGTGTGTGTGTGTGTGTGTTCTTGTATTTCTGCCCTTTTTGAGACATCAACAAGGAAAAGTACCTCCCATATGAGGAAGTGTGAACAACTCAGGACCGAAATCATGGTCCTAATACGGAAAGGGATTTTCCAAATTGACTGTGTGTCGGTTTTAAGAGTGCTCCCCCTCTGGTCAACATATGAAATAACAAGTGTGAGTAAGAAATTGAAATGAGCCCCTTTTGGACAAAATGTATATAAAAAAATAAAATAAATATGTATATAGAGACATACTGTGATAACTTGAAGTAAATAATGAAGATTAAAAAACAATTACAAACAATACATAAAACATTTTAAAATTAACTAAAAGCAGTCTCTCACAATGTGTCGACTTTTTTCTTATAAAGTTGGGAACAATTTCTCATATTCTTTCTGTTTCTGTAATATTGCAATATTTTCTCATGAAATTATGCCTTTTTTATTTGTAAAATTATGACTTTTTAATGCAAAATAGTGACAATTGTCATATAAATTTCTGACTTATCGCAATATTGCCAATTTTTTTTGTTTTTCTTGTAAAATAGTGACATTTTTTTGAGTAAAATGATGACTTTTGTCATCATTTTGCCAAGTAAAATTACGATTATTATTACAATATTGCCAACATGTTTAAGTTTTCTTATAAAATTGTCACTTTTGTCGAGTAAAATGACGACTCCTTTCATAAAATTGCCAACATTTTAAGGTTTTCTTGTAAAATTGCGACTGTTATTGAGTAAAATTCCAACTTTTATCATAATATTGCACAAATGTTCAGTTTTTCTTGTACAATTTTGACTTGCGTTGAGTAAAATGACGACTTTTATTATAATACTGCCAAAATTCTAAGTTTTACTTGTGAAAATGTGACCTTTTTCTTATGAAATTCCAACTCATTTTTCACAACAAGCTTTTTTATATTTGCATAGTATGTATATATTATTAATGTTGTAAATACACATCTTTATATATCTAGGAAGGGGGGTCCTAAAGAGGTAGGCATTTTTCGGCGGTCTCAATAAGGTCACAAATACGAAAATAAGTGTGTAGAGCTCCGAGGTTGTTCCACACAAATCTGTCTGTCTGTTTGGACAACATTTCCACAGTGACAACATGAACATCAGTGGTCCTCATCAGTCTCCTTCTATTGCTACACTTATTGAGGGTTCCTTCACACGTGCAACCATCCTTTAGCAAATACAAGTGACCTTAGGAAACTTCCATTACGGCGAGTCAGCACCTCAGCAGGTCCTCTTGTGATGTGTCTAAGCTTTGAAGGCCCCATGATGCCAAAGACGTCAACTGTTCCCTCGGTTGCCGGGGCGACAAAGTCATGTGTGAGCGCCACAGAGGGGAAGAAGCGGAACTGGTTATTAAAAATCAGCTGATTATGGCAACATGTTGAAACTCCGTTACTGGATTTTTTTGTTTTGTTTCTTGTCTGTAAGTAAGTAAGTAAGTAAATCCATTTTACTTACTGAGCACTTTTGACAGATACAATCACGAAGCGCTGTACAAAACATAGGTGAAGTAAAACAACAATTCAATTAAAACAACTTCACAAACATGAGACAAACATGCTAACTTCACAACAATTCAACTAAAACAGCAGGGACAACATCATAAAAAGGGTAAAAAGTGGATTAAAAATGATCGTTAAAAGGTGCATTAACTAAAAGCTTTACTACAAAGAGACGTTTTCAAATGTTTCTTAAAAGTGTCAAAAGAGTCAAGATTAGGGATGATGTTTGATAAGAAATTATCGAGTTCGAGCCTATTATCGAATCCTCTTATCGAACCGATTCCTTATCGATTCTCTTATCGAGTCCAGATAGGTTGTTGTATATGGGAAAAAAACACACAATATTTGGTTTAACAAAAGCTCACTTTTATTATATAAGAAAACAATTTAATCTAATAAATAAATAAATATTGACTGTTACCCCCCTTAAAAAATAAAATAAAATAAATAAATATTGACTGTTGTTACCCAAAGTATATTAAGTGGGATTTTTCAGAAAAACAAATATATACAGTAACACAAAAACAACCTGTCTCTGTGATCACTATAGGTGTATAAATAATAATATAGTGTTAAATAAAATCAGTCCCTTGGGCACAAAACTGAAAATAATACAGCTCTCCAAAAAGTGCACTTCTGCTGCTATTGGAACATAACTGTTTGTTATGATGCTTTGACATTTTTGCACTTTATTTCTTTATTGAAAGAAAATTCTATGAAGAGAAAAGTTGTTTGCAAATGTGGTTACAATGCTAAAAAATGAAAAGTTAAAGCTAAAAAAAGAAATACACTTTATTGAGTTAACATTATTTCTTTATAGGGGGAAAGGTGTTATGAGCTAGGGAATATAACAACTACCCTACCCAGCATGCAACGGGAGTGACGAGCATGCACGGTAGCCCCGAAAAGTGTTGTTGCTCGTCACCCGGCAGCTAAGAATGAGGTTATGTTATGAGCACGCTGTGAAAGTAAACGTCAAGAACTCAGCCAACACGCCTCGTCTGCATTATTTATAATTAGACAGACAACACATATACAGTGTGATTTTGTTTACAAGGAAAGAAAAACAAAAGTTAAAAAAGGGAGATGTGTTGTATATATATGTATGTGCTGCGGTTGCTTTAAGAACGTTGCGACAGCTGCCGTAAAGGAGGTGCGTTGCTAGCCTGGTGGCTATGTTTCCGGTTGGTCGTAAAAGTGTTCGTCATGTTTTTGTACCCTGCTCAAATCTCTCAGTAAAGTTATTCATTGGATTATAGCTTTTGTTTGGAACTTTATTACACCTTGGAGCGCTTTTTCCCATCCATTTTTTTCCTGCTTTCGCTATCTGCGCCTAATGACTGAGCTACGTGACGTCAATTCTTGTGATGTCACACGGAGCATTTCTGGTCGGGACGGGATTCGTTCTGAGGGATTCGAATAAAGAACCAACTCTTTTCCTTTACTATAGTGGTCTCGAAAACGGGTACCGGTTCTCAAAAAGGGATTGGAGTCCGAGGACTCGGTTCTTTTCTTATCAAACAACCGGGAAAACCGGTTTCGAGTATCATCCCTAGTCAAGATCAGGGAGGGACTGGTGCAAGTTGTTCCAGAGTCTGGGAGCTGTAGCCAGGTCTCCACGGCTTTTAAAATGAGTTTTGGGGATCTTTAGAAGACCCTGGCCTGAAGACCTAGAGGCTGTGCCCTGAAGAGTAGGGGCATAGCAAGTCAATGATGTACTGAGGGGCCCCAGCATGCAACGCATGGGAAGTCAGGACTAAAATCTTAAACTAATTGCGGAATTTGATGGAAGCCAATGAAGACTGGGGGTGATAGGTTCTGGTCTAAAGTCTGAAGTCTCTTTGGCGTTGACTTGTTGACAAGAGTGAAGAGAGAATTGCAATAGTCACAAGTGTCTGTTCTCTGGGGCTGTCCTGGGATTTTAATGTGTTTCATAAGCAATGATGGAAAGTGAAGTAATCAAACATAAGCCTGATCATTACCATTTGCCTCTTTGGCTCATCACATTTAGAGCTTAGCATCGGCACACGGATGGGGTGAGTTTTAACGGTCATTTGGCTCTTTTGATACCGTTAATGCTCGCAAAGAGCAAACCATCCTACCAGGGGAATTACAACACGGGCGTTACCGCGGCAACCACACACTGAACCCACACAGAGACCCACCTGACCTGTTCCAAGTCTCAAATACACACATATATTCTCCCCTGCGGGTGTTCTGAAGTGAAGAAAGGAACACAGCCATTATTTGCTCAGCGTGCGGACAAGACGTGTGTGCGTGCGTGTGCGTGTGTGCGTCTGTGCGTGTGTGTGTGTGTGTGTGTGTGTGTGTGCGTGTGAAAATGTGCATGGCAGCAGACGATCGACCACTTTTAAGGCAAGTTTACTAGAAAGCACACACAAGTTCTAATGAATAAAATCCACCCTAATTGGTAGCAACTTAACAATTCATGACTTCCTTTCTCGTCAGTGGCGCCAGAGGCACAAACAGAGAATGTTTCTTTCTTGGGCTCCAAAATATCCAAGGAAAAACTCCGTTAATGCTTGCGGAAAAAGTGTTGACCTGGCTGAAATCAGCTGTTGTCTTATTTGGCTCAAGTGTATTGAACTAAGTCACACAGAGCAGCTGACAAGTTAAAGTAGCGTATGAGAGAATGGAGGAGGCGGGGGCAGCTGTCTAAACACACACACACACACACACACACACACACACACACACACACACACACACACACACACACACACACACACACATTTGTATTTGTTACCTTCTTGAGACCTCTGAATAATGCCTACCTCTTTAGGACCAGCCTTTCTAGATATATAAAGAAGTGTATTTACAACATTAATAATATATACATGCTACGCAAATATAAAAAAGCTTGTTGTGAAAAATGAGTTGGAATTTCACAAGAAAAAGGTCACAATTTCACAAGAAAAGCTTAGAATTTTGGCAGTGTTACAATAAAAGTCGTCATTTTACTCGACGCAAGTCAAAATGTTACAAGTAAAACTGAACATTTGTGCGATATTAAGATAAAAGTTGGAATTTTACTAAATAACAGTCGCAATTTTACAAGCAATTTGGCAATTTTATAAAAAAGTCATCATTTTACTCGACAAAAGTCAGTTTTATAAGAAAACTGTAAAATGTTGGCAATATTATAATAATAATTGGAATTTCACTTGGCAAAATTATGACAGTCATCATTTTACTCAAACTATTTCAGTATTTTACAAGAACAAAAAAATTTGAAATATTGTGATAAGTCAGAATTGTATTTGACGAATGTCACTATTTTTGCAATTAAAAAGTAATAATTTTACATAAAAAAGTAATAATTTTACAAGAAAATATTGCAATATTACAGAAACAGAAAGAATATGAGAAAATGTTCCCAATTTTATAAGAAAGAAGTCGACACATTGTGAGAAAAAGACTGCTTTTAGTTTATTTATTTTTTAATTTTCTGTTTTTTTATTTACTTCAAGTTATTACAGTATGTCTCTATATACATTTTTTTTTTTTAATTAATTTTGGCCAATATGCGCTAGTCCTCATGGGAAAAAGGGTCTTCTTTCTGGCAAAACCCTACGGTCCAGTGGCGCCACAAAAATCAACCAAAACTGAAAGTTCTTAAGCGGCTTTTTAAACAACATCAAAACTAAATCAACACCTTTCTTACGCACAACCTGGACAGTCAAAAACAAGCACACACACACACACACACACACACACACACACACACACACACACACACACACACACACACACACACACACACACACACACACACACACACACACACACACACACACACACACACACACACACACACACACACATTTGTTACCTTCTACTCAAAAAAAAGATGCCTCTTTAGGACCAGCCTTTCTAGATATATAAAGATGTGTATTTACAACATTAATAATATATACATACTAAGCTAATATAAAAAAGCTTGTTGTGAAAAATGAGTTGGAATTTCACAAGAAAAAGGTCACAATTTCACAAGTAAAACAGCAGTATTATAATAAAAGTCGTCATTTTACTCGACGCAAGTCAAAATGTTACGAGAAAAACGGAACATTTGTGCAATATTATGATAAAAGTTGGAATTTTACTCAATAACAGTCACAATTTTAAAAGAAAAGCTTAACATTTTGGTAATTTTATGAAGAGTCGTCATTTTACTCGACAAAAGTCACAATTTTATAAGAAAACTTCAAAATGTTGGCAATATTATAATAATTATCGGAATTTCACTTGGCAGAATTATGACAAAAGTCATAATTTTACTCAAAAAATGTCACTATTTTACAAGAACAAAAAAATTGGAAATATTGTGATACGTCAGAATTTTATGTGACAAATGTCACCATTTTGCAATTAAAAAGTAATAATTTTACATAGAAAAAGTAATAATTTTACAAGAAAATATTACAGAAACAGAAAGAATGAGAAAATGTTCCCAATTTTATAAGAAAGAAGTCGACACATTGTGAGAAAAAGACTACTTTTAGCTTATTTATTTTTAAATTTTCAGTTTTTTTATTTACTTCAAGTTATTACAGTATGTCTCTATATACATTTTTTTAAAATTAATTTTGGCCAAAGGGGGCACATTTCAATTTCTTACACACACTTGTTATTTCATATGTTGACCAGAAGGGGAGCACTTTTAAAAGCGACACACAGTCAATTTGAAAAATCCCTCCTTTTTGTGACCACCCTCATTTAGATAGATGTCACCACAAATGAGACATTGTCTATTAGATGCAATGTTATTGGGACCATGATTTATGTCATCACTTGTTCACACCTCCTCATATGGAAGATACTTTTCCTTCTTCGTGTCTCAGGAAGGGTATAAATACAAGAACACACACACACAGGTGGGGGAATGTGCTTGGTCAACATGTATACATGTGTAAAGGCCCCATTATGTCAACTAACACTTAATAACTGTCAACAGATGGCGATGGTTCTATTTCCGAGCGGCGCTAAACCAGATCAGTATTAGCACACAACGTCCATGGCGGTGGACTGAACTGTGCGGACCACTTTTGAGGGCGATGACCTTCATGTCAACGGGCTGATTTTGTTTAAAGAGCACTGAACTTCATTGTGCCAATGTTGTTTATTGGACCCTACAGCCATGTTTACTTGCCTTGACTGTATAATCAATCCAAATCCATCTGACAGAGGCAGCTAGAGAAAATCTGTACCCCCGTGTTGCTACACAATGTCTTACCAGACACGTTGGGAGGGGGGCAGAAAGACAGCGGTTAGCCACCTACATCAGGGGTGCCCATTACGTCCATCGCGAGCTACCGGTCGATGGCGGAGGGTGTGTCAGTCCATCGCCAGCCAGGGAGTAAAAAAATAGACCTAACCCAGATGTCACTTTGGTCACTTGATTGACATTCACGGCACCCGAGGGTCTTGTGATATAACGCTGGCTGCTGCCAGATCATTATTAAGAAAAAATGACCGACAGGAAGGCGAGAAACACTTTTTATTTTAACAGACTCCCGCGCCGTACATGCCGTCAAAACTCTAAAGACCGACTGCACAGTTCCTGTCTTCACAATAAAAGCGCTGCTTCATCCTGCCTGCCAATAAAACCTTTGTGCTTGTGTCCATGTTGGCATTTAAGCTTGCTGTAATGTGTTTGGATAAAAAAAGATTGTTGAGTAATATATATATATATATATATATATATATATATATATATATATATATATATATATATATATATATATATATATATATATATATATATATATATATATATATATATATATATATATATGTATATATATATATATATATGTATATATATATATATATATATATATATATATGTATATATGTATATATGTATATATGTATATATATATATATGTATATATGTATATGTATATATGTATATATGTATATGTATATATGTATATATATATGTATACATATATGTATATATATATGTATACATATATATATATATATGTATACATATATATATATATATGTATACATATATATATATATATGTATACATATATATATATATGTATACATATATATATATATATATGTATACATATATATATATATACGTATACATATATATATATATACGTATACATATATATATATATATACATATATATATATATATATATATACATATATATATATATATGTATATATATATATATATATATATATATATATATATATATATATATATACATATATATATATATATGTATATATATATATATATATATATATATATATATATATATATATATATATATATATATATATATATATATATATATATATATATATATATATATATATATATATATATATATATATATATATATATACATATACACACACACACACACGGCAACCGCAGCAAAAGCCACGACCGCCTTCGTCATTTACCGTAACGCTCTCAAATATTGACCAACATCGGCGGCACGAACATGCCGTGACCGCCCTTGACTTTTTACTTGTTAATGGACGAGGGATGTAACAATAAACGGTATAATGTAATTTGTGATAAAATTCCCGACGGTTAGTAATACCGTCTAATTTTTTCATTACCAAAAAAACATAATTTATTAATGCATTTTAGACAACACGAAGTCAGGCGCATGCGCACTAGCGTCGTTTGGCTTGATAATCATGGCGGACTAACTACACAGACTTTGCTCCGGAGATTTCCCCTCGGATTAAACGGAGCCAAGCGCTTGGTTTAACGTCATTTTCCCTCGCTTCCCGCCGTGACAATGTAAATAGTCATGAAAATAAAGAAAACCCCGTCTTTGCACTTCTGCAGTATCGAGTCAGGCATTTTATTGTTTAATTTGCACTTTCAGTATCTTGGTTACTTTCATATTTTCCTTGGGTTGGCTGAATTCGTCTTGTGATGTGAAACTTAGTGGCGACCACATCTCTTCAGAAAGTGCTCCAGTGTTGTGCAAACTGCAATGTGACCTGAAAGTGCCTGAAGTCAATGTGTTCGCGTGAACATTTGCAATTAAAAAAAGCCTCCACTGTTCATTGTTCAAGATATTTATGACCCCTTGAAATATCCTGTTATTTATTAGGGATGTTAGGGTATTAAATCTTAAGATACGATATCACAGTATTAAGGCCACGGTGCGATATTATTGCGGTAGGTCCAAAACAAAAAAGCTTGGTAAGAATGCCAGTGTGTAAAATGGCAGGAATATTTAGGATAAAAACACAAGTGAACACAAACATAATGCTAAAATGTTCTAATCATATTTTGTTTACTGCTAACAAGTATTTCTAAGTGCAAAAATGGTGGAGGAACATCTGTTTCAGGCAAATATGTAAAATTGATGTCTTTAAAGTGACAATGTAAACATCCGGTGTGAACAATAATGTTCACTTTAGTGCCTTTCAACTTTTACGTTATGGGATGCAATGTCCTCTACAGCAGCCATTTTTTATATCAGTCTGCAAAATGTTGTTCCTCAAAAAGTAAACTTAATAATTAGAGATGTCCGATAATATCGGTCTGCCGATATTATCGGCCGATAAATGCGTTAAAATGTAATATCGGAAATTATCGGTATCGGTTTTTTTATTATCAGTATCGTTTTTTTTTGTTTTTTTCCGTTTGTTTTTTTTTATTAAATCCACATAAAAAACACAAGATACACTTACAATTAGTGCACCAACCCAAAAAACCTCCCTCCCCCATTTACACTCATTCACACAAAAGGGTTGTTTCTTTCTGTTATTAATATTCTGCTTCCTACATTATATATCAATATATATCAATACAGTCTGCAAGGGATACAGTCCATAAGCACACATGATTGTGCGTGCTGCTGCTCCACTAATAATACTAACCTTTAACAGTTAATTTTACAAAATTTCATTAATTACTAGTTTCTATGTAACCGTTTTTATATTGTTTTACTTTCTTTTTTATTCAAGAAAATGTTTTTAATTTATTTATCTTATTTTATTTGATTAATTTTTTTAAAAAGTACCTTATCTTCACCATACCTGGTTGTCCAAATTAGGCATAATAATGTGTTAATTCCACGACTGTATATATCGGTTGATATCGGTATCGGTTGATATCGGTATCGGTAATTAAAGAGTTGGACAATATCGGCATATCGGATATCGGCAAAAAGCCATTATCGGACATCCCTATTAATAATATAACTTTTGATAATGTAAACTCATTGAGACTGCATTAAGTAGCTTTTTAGCTTACTCGTATTTCTCGCGCTGAACGTTGTTTTGGGGATAATTTTCCACCGTGGCTCTGTTTCGCCTTGGAAACGCTCGAAACAAAAGTGGTGCGCGTGTCGCTTGGCAGAACACAGACTTTCTTACCTCCGCCAAAGAGGTTATGTTTTGGCCTGGGCTTGTTTATTAGCAGCATAACTCAAACCGTTACGGACAGATTTAATGTCCAAAAAAACAAATTATTTTATCCATGACAAGTACGAACAAACTTCACTTCCTATACGGCGTTCCACGCGCCCACCTTGCCATTCCCACGCTGTGCAGAGGATTCTGGGAGATGTAGTTTATTTACAGACGCCCCCAGTGCTAAAACGCCAGAAAAAGTGACACTCACTAAGTTTTCTTTTGATACCGTCACACTTCACGATATTATTCAGAAGACTCTGAAATACCTTTCTAATAGCGTTGCTTTAGGGCTGGGGAATATGGCTGAAAACTGTATCATGATTAGGGCTGCAAAAACTAATCGATTAAATCGATTAAAATCGATTATAAAAATAGTTGGCGATTAATTTAGTCATCGATTCGTTGGATCTATGCTATGCGCATGCGCAGAGAATACTTAATTTTATTTTTATTTATTTTATTTTTTTATAAACCTTTATTTATAAACTGCAACATTTACAAACAACTGAGAAACAATAATCAAAATAAGTATGGTGCCAGTATGCTGTTTTTTCCCCCCAATAAAATACTGGAAAGGATAGAAATGTAGTTTGTCTCTTTTATCCGAATATTAATCGATTAATCGAAGTAATAGTCGACAGATTAATCGATTATCAAATGAGTTATTAGTTGCAGCCCTAACCATGATGTAAGTTTTTTATAATGGTCGGTATCGATAATTGATATTTTCTATGACCTATGGAAATATGGACCGGGAGAAAAATATGATTAACATTTTTACTTCAAATGTAACCTTCCTCTGAATATAAACCCCACAGCTATCAAGGCAGAAAGTAAATTAAATATCAATACAAGCATGGAAAACAATCGGTCAATGTAAACAAAATTCTAAAATTAACACTCAACAATAACCTCTTTAAGGTAAAAAAAAATGAAAAAATATGTAAGAAATGCCTAATAAAGTGTAACAAAATGGACGTGTGTTGATAAAAAAGAGATGAGCGTGGAGAAGGACGATGGTCCCTTTTAAAAACATCCAAAAAACTGCCGCACTGTGGAGGTGACTTCCTGTTTTATTCACTATTTCTTCGCTCTCTGCAGCATTCATTTTTAATTAATTCCGCTATGTACAGAAAATCGCCAGCGACAAGGTGCAATCAAAAGTGATGGTTGATACTGTTACGCGATTGGCTGTTTAGTGTGTCCCTCCTATTTCACGACCACTTCCTGTTTGGCCCGCTTACCAGACCGCGAGTCCTTTTGTTCATGCAACCAACCATGCTTTATTGTCTACGTTTTTTTCAGACCAAAAAAGACATTTATCGAACATTTTATATTAATATGACATTTACTCTCTGTAAAGCACCACTTTCATTGGCAGCACTTTCCTCCAGAAGGTCTTATCTTTGTCCATGTGATGTCAGATGAAACAAAAATGGAGCTGTTTGGCCACAATACCCAGCAGTATGTTTGGAGGAGAAAAGGTGAGGCCTTTAATCCCAGGAACACCATCCCTACCGTCAAGCATGGTGGTGGTAGTATTATGCTCTGGGCCTGTTTTGCTGCCAATGGAACTGGTGCTTTACAGAGAGTAAATGGGACAATGAAAAAGGAGGATTACCTCCAAATTCTTCAGGACAAGCTAAAATCATCAGCCCGGAGGTTGGGTCTTGGGCGCAGTTGGGTGTTCCAACAGGACAATGACCCCAAACACACCTCAAAAGTGGTAAAGGAATGGCTAAATCAGGCTAGAATGAAGGTTTTAGAATGGCCTGACTTAAACGTGTGGACAATGCTGAAGAAACAAGTCCATGTCAGAAAACCAACAAATTTAGCTGAACTGCACCAATTTTGTCAAGAGGAGTGGTCAAAAATGCAAGCAGAAGCTTGTGGATGGCGACCAAAAGTGCCTTATTGCAGGTAAACTTGCCAAGGGACATGTAAGCAAATATTAACATTGCTGTATGTATACTTTTGACCCTCACATTTTCAGTAGAGCCATAATAAATTCATAAAAGAAGAAAACTTCATGAATGTTTTTTGTGACCAACAAGTACCGTATTTTTCAGAGTATAAGTCACTCCAGAGTATAAGTCGCACCGGCCGAAAATGCATAATAAAGAAGGAAAAAAAACATATATAAGTCGCACTGGAGTATAAGTCGCATTTTTGGGGGAAATGTTTTTTGATAAAAGCCAACACCAAGAATAGACATTTGAAAGGCAATTTCAAATAAATAAAGAATAGTGAACAACAGGCTGAATAAGTGTACGTTATATGAGGCATAAATAACCAACTGAGAAGGTGCCTGGTATGTTAACGTAACATATTATGGTAAGAGTCATTCAAATAACTATAACATATAGAACATGCTATACGTTTACCAAACAATCTGTCACTCCTAACCGCTAAATCCCATGAAATCTTATACGTCTAGTCTCTTACGTGAATGAGCTAAATAATATTATTTGATATTCTACGGCAGGGGTCACCAACGCGGTGCCCGCGGGCACCAGGTAGCCCGTAAGGACCAGATGAGTAGCCCGCCGGCCTGTTCTAAAAATAGTTCAAATAGCAGCACTTACCAGTGAGCTGCATCTATTTTTTAAATTTTATTTATTTACTAGCAAGCTGGTCTCGCTTTGCCTAACATTTTTAATTCTAAGAGAGACAAAACTCAAATACAATTTGAAAATCCAAGAAAATATTTTAAAGACTTGGTCTTCACTTGTTTAAATAAATTCATTCATTTTTTTACTTTGCTTCTTATAACTTTCAGAAAGACAATTTTAGAGAAAAAATACAACCTTAAAAATGATTTTAGGATTTTTAAACACATATACCTTTTTACCTTTTAAATTCCTTCCTCTTCTTTCCTGACAATTTAAATCAATGTTCAAGTAATTTTTTTTTTATTGTAAAGAATAATACATACATTTTAATTTAATTCTTCATTTTAGCTTCTGTTTTTTCGACGAAGAATATTTGTGAAATATTTCTTCAAACGTATTATGATTAAAATTCCAAAAAATTATTCTGGCAAATGTAGAAAATCTGTAGAATCAAATTTAAATCTTATTTCAAAGTCTTTTGAATTTATTTTAAAATGTTTGTTCTGGAAAATCTAGAAGAAATAATGATTTGTCTTTGTTAGAAATATAGTTTGGTCCAATTTGTTATATATTCTAACAAAGTGTAGATTGGATTTTAACCTATTTAAAACATGTCATCAAAATTCTAAAATTAATCTTAATCAGGAAAAATTACTAATGATGTTCCATAAATTCTTTTTTTAAGTTTTTCTCTTCTTTTTTTCGGTTGAATTTTGAATTTTAAAGAGTCGAAATTGAAGATAAACTATGTTTCAAAATTTAATTGTAATTTTTTTTTGTGTTTTCTCCTCTTTTAAACCGTTCAATTAAGTGTAAATATCATTAATTATTAATAATAACATAGAGTTAAAGGTCAATTGAGCAAATTGGCTATTTCTGGCAATTTATTTAAGTGTGTATCAAACTGGTAGCCCTTCGCATTAATCACTACCCAAGAAGTAGCTCTTGCTTTCAAAAAGGTTGGTGACCCCTGATCTACGGTAATGTGTTAATCATTTCACACATAAGTCGCTCCTGAGTATAAGTCGCACCCCCGGCCAAATCTATGAAAAAAACTGCGACTTATAGTCCCAAAAATACGGTATGTGCTCCAATCACTCTATCACAAAAAAATAAGAGTTGTAGAAATGATTGGAAACTCAAGACAGCCATGACATTATGTTCTTTACAAGTGTATGTACACTTTTGACCACGACTGTATTTATCAAACATTTTATATTGATATGATTACATGTCTTTTGTGATATATATTGATACGGTTTTATCTGCCCAGCCCTACATTATAATCCCTATTATCTATCCCTCACAGCTAGAAGATCATGCTAACGCCACCACGGACTTTCTTGGCAGAATTACGACAAATAAGATCGAGCCCAAGGACAACTCGTCACATTTCGCGGGGAGAGATCATTTCCTGTCTGTCAATCAACTGCTTCTTCCCCTATGACAAGCGTGAACATTCAGGCATGATAGAGCACGTCTGTTGCTACCAAGAAAAGGAGCGGCCATGATTCCCTGCCCTGTCATACACTAGTCACCAGCAGCTCTTACATAATCATAGCAACAGTCTTACATTCCCAGAGAGACTGCAGCTCTGAGCGCCATGTGCTGCTGTACATTGATACGCACACGTAAATGATAAGAGCTTTTCTGCAGGGCTTCTTCATCCAGAACTCTGGGGCGAACTGGATCTCAGATGCCCTCACAAAGGGTCAACACAGAAAAGAACACCACCGAGGAGGCCAAACGTATGTTGCAACTATTGAAGCTGACAGTAAGGACGTGGTGTTGGCATGAAACAATCACACACGTGCAGAGAGGTGCGGTTGTCTTTACCTCTGGCTCCCATCGCCATGTCGGCCACCTTCTGAAAGGCATCCAGGAAGGCTCCTGTCACCAGGATTGTCGTCCTGAACCAAAGACAGGAAAAACACATGTTAAAATCACAAATTTTAATTCTCAGAAACTTTGGTCTGAGTTGTAAAAGATGATTTGTCGTATTTTAGGTAACGAGCTGTATCACAAATTAGGGCTTCTACACATTGAGTCTATTAGAGTGCTAAAACGGCCAATAGTTAATCAATAGTCAATATTCCAGTGTGCGGCTTTTTAAACATCACTAAATGCTTCTTTCCTTTTGAGGAAATTAGATTTTGTGTTTTGTTGTTTGTTTTTATTGCTGCTATTTCAACCTTTTTTTTTATACTTAAAGGCCTACTGAAAGCCACTACTAGCGACCACGCAGTCTGATAGTTTATATAACAATGATGAAATCTTAACATTGCAACACATGCCAATACGGCCGGGTTAACTTATAAAGTGACATTTTAAATTTCCCGGGAAACTTCCGGTTGAAAACGTCTATGTATGATGACGTATGCTCGTGACGTCAATCGTTGAAACGGAAGTATTCGGACACCATTGGATCCAATACAAAAAGCTCGGTTTTCATCTCAAAATTCCACAGTATTCTGGACATCTGTGTTGGTGAATCTATTGCAATTTGTTTAATGAACAATGAAGACTGCAAAGAAGAAAGCTGTAGGTGGGATCGGTGTGTTAGCGGCGGACTACAGCAACACAACCAGGAGGACTTTGAGATGGATAGCAGACGCGCTATCCGACGCTAGCTGCCGACCGCATCTATGATCGGGTGAAGTCCTTCGTCGCTCCGTCGATCGCTGGAACGCAGGTGAGCACGGGTGTTGATGAGCAGATGAGGGCTGGCGTAGGTGGAGCGCTAATGTTTTTATCATAGCTCTGACGAGGTCCTGTAGCTAAGTTAGCTTCAATGGCGTCGTTAGCAACAGCATTGTTAAGCTTCGCCAGGCTGGAAAGCATTAACCGTGTAGTTACATGTCCACGGTTTAATAGTATTGTTGATTTTCTGTCTATCCTTCCAGTCAGGGGTTTATTTCTTTTGTTTCTATCTGCATTTAAGCCCGATGCTATCACGTTAGCTCCGTAGCTAAAGAGCTTCGCCGATGTATTGGCGTGGAGATAAAAGTCACTGTGAATGTCCATTTCACGTTCTCGACTCTCATTTTCAAGATGATATAGTATCCGAGGTGGTTTAAAATACAAATCCGTGATCCACAATAGAAAAAGGAGAAAGTGTGGAATCCAATGAGCCAGCTTGTACCTAAGTTACGGTCAGAGCGAAAAAAGATACGTCCTGCACTGCACTCTAGTCCTTCACTCTCACGTTCCTCATCCACAAATCTATCATCCTCGCTCAAATTAATGGGGTAATCGTCGCTTTCTCGGTCCGAATCGCTCTCGCTGCATTGTAAACAACGGGGAAATGTGAGAAGCCTTTTAACCGTTGACGTCACGCTACTTCCGGTACAGGCAAGGCTTTTTTTATCAGCGACCAAAAGTTGCGAACTTTATCGTCGATGTTCTCTACTAAATCCTTTCAGCAAAAATACGGCAATATCGCGAAATGATCAAGTATGACACATAGAATGGATCTGCTATCCCCTTTTAAATTAAAAAAAAATTCATTTCAGTAGGCCTTTAAACAAGGTTAATAGTTTTTTTTTAGCACTTTGCCTTTCCTTTCTTTTAAATGGACAACATTTGATTAGTCATTCTAATTTTTGTAACAGCAAAATGAGCAGCACAGTTACAGTATAAATAAATATTTATGAATGTATTAGTCATCTCCATTGTTCCTAAGCACACGCCTAAAATAACTTAAGCTGCATTTAGACATCCATGGAAAAATGTAATAATAATTCTCCGATTAGTCAACTAATCGTTAAGATGGGGACGGCGTGTCTCGGTTGATAGAGCGGCCATGACAATAACCTGAGGGTTCCGGGTCCGATCCCCGGCTTCCGTCATTCTAGTCACACCCGTTGTGTCCTTGTGCAAGACACTTCACCCTTGCTCCTGATGGTGGTTAGGGCTTTGCAGTGTGTGAATGTGGAAGTTGTGTCAAAGCGCTTTGAGCACCTTGAAGGTGGAAAAACGCTATACATTTATAACTCATTTACCATATAATCGTTGACAAATCGACTATCAAAATAATCGTTAGTTGCAGCCCAGTCACAAACAAATGCTGGCCTCTTACTCAAAGACTCAAGCTGCACTGTCGTTTGCATGACGGCCGACACTTCCTCCTTGCCATCAGTTTTTTTCCACGCTTTCATTTATTTGAGGCGGCCCACCACTAATAGATTTAGACAATTGGATTCAGTGCCAACTGTAACGCCTTCATTCATGAACACTTTCTATGAATGCAGCTTGTCATTACAACTTTGCACGGTACATGGCATTGTAAAGCTGCTTCTTAGCACGCAGGGATCAGAACAGGGATGTGAAGCCAATTTAGCCCTATATTTAAGTATTAGGTATTAGTTTTAGAGATAAGTAATATCAGTCATACAATATCCTTTATTTAGGTGAAAAACTCATTGAGATTAAAGTCTCTTTCCCAAGAGTGACCTGGCCAAGAGGGCAGCAACACAAAGTTACAGAAATACATACAGTACGGGCCAAAAGTTTGGACACACCTTCTCATTCAATGCCTTTTCTTTATTTTCATGACTATTTACATTGTAGATTGTCACATCAAAACTATGAATGAACACATGTGGAGTTATGTACTGAACAAAAAAAGGTGAAATAACTAGTTTCTTCAAAATAGCCACCCTTTGCTCTGATTACGGCATTGCACACTCTTGGCATTCTCTCCATGAGCTTCAAGAGGTAGTCACCTGAAATGGTGTCATAGATTTGATGCCTTCAGTGACAATCTACAACAGGGGTCACCAACGCGGTGCCCACGGGCACCAGGTAGCCTGTAAGGACCAGATGAGTAGCCCGCCGGCCTGTTCTAAAAATAGCTCAAATAGCAGCACTTACTAGTGAGCTGCCTCTATTTTTAAAATTGTATTTATTTACTAGCAAGCTGGTCTCGCTTTGCCCAACATTTTTAATTCTAAGAGAGACAAAACTCAAATAGAATTTGAAAATCCAAGAAAATATTTTAAAGACTTGGTCTTCTTTTGTTTAAATAAATTCATTAATTTTTTTACTTTGCCTCTTATAACTTTCAGAAAGACAATTTTAGAGAAAAAATACAACCTTAAAAAGGATTTTAGGATTTTTAAACACATATACCTTTTCACCTGTTAAATTCCTTCCTCTTCTTTCCTGACAATTTAAATTAATGTTCAAGTAAATTTATTTTTTTTATTGTAAAGAATAATAAATACATTTTAATTTAATTTTTCATTTTAGCTTCTGTTTTTTTGACGAAGAATATTTGTGAAATATTTCTTCAAACTTATTATGATTAAAATTAAAAAAAAATATTTTGGCAAATCTAGAAAATCTGTAGAATCAAATTTAAATCTTATTTCAAAGTCTTTTGAATTTCTTTTAAAATTTTTGTTCTGGAAAATCTAGAAGAAATAATAATTTGTCTTTGTTAGAAATATAGCTTGGTCCAAATTGTTATATATTCTAAAAAAAGTGTAGATTGGATTTTAACCTATTCAAAACATATCATCAAAATTCTAAAATTAATCTTAATCAGGAAAAATTACTAATGATGTTCCATAAATTATTTTTTGAATTTTTTCAAAAAGATCCGAATTAGCTAGTTTTTCTCTTCTTTTTTCGGTTGAATTTTGAATTTTAAAGAGTCGAAATTGAAGATAAACTATGTTTCAAAATGTAATTGTCATTTTTTTCGTGTTTTCTCCTCTTTTAAACCGTTCAATTAAGTGTAAATATCATTCATTATTAATAATAACATAGAGTTAAAGGTAAATTGAGCAAATTGGCTATTTCTGGCAATTTATTTAAGTGTGTATCAAACTGGTAGCCCTTCGCATTAATCACTACCCAAGAAGTAGCTCTTGGTTTCAAAAAGGTTGGTGACCCCTGATCTACAATGTAAATAGTCATGAAAATAAAGAAAACACATTGAAATGAGAAAGTGTGTCCAAACTTTTGGCCTGTACTGTATAAGAACAATAAAAATAATGACTGACATACTGTATGATAACATAAAAACATGTGATAGGTCAAAACAATGTATAAAATGTTTAAGTAAAAACAACTTAAAAACAAGTACAATGCCCCATAGAAACAGTTTCTCGATCCTTCAAAATGGCCTGAAATTCCCCCAAAGAGATCAGCTCAGGTAACCTTCCGTAAGTTATTCCGTGACCATGGAGCAGCATATCTGAAAGCTTTTCTTCCAAGGTTTGCTCTAGGAACAAATGTGCTAAATATGTTCTGCGACCTTAAGCTGTAGCGAGTGGAATCTCCACATAGAAAAACACAAATAAGGGGTAACCAGACCAAGAAATGATTTATATATAAAAAAACATCCATTGAGAAAACCTGCGAACTGACAAAGATGGACAGTCTGCCTTTGCATATAACCTAAAGTTTGTATAGTGAAGCATAGTTCTTCATAAGAAACAATGTATATACAAATAATGGGTACCAGTCTCAACAAAAGTCACTATTTTAGTACATTTTGTACACATTGAAGTTACACAATGCTAAGTGCTGTACAGAACTGTCTATCAAACAAACATACGGATCGAGTTTCTCTTTATTAACAAGCCAAAACAACAAATACCACAAGCTGAACTGTGCTGCATGCGCTGAGCCGCCAACAGGCGCACACACAGGGGTCCCTTTGGTGCCCCTACAAATGATCAGTAATCACGAAAATCCTTACCTTTAACAACCATATTGCTACAACAAACATTTTAAAAAGTAAAATCCACTGACATTACATTGACACTGGCAAAGGAGAGAAAGGAGCAGACAGAGACGCCGCTGAACAAGAGCTAGTGAAATAAGTCTACTTTGGCATCTTTATCCAGAAAAGTCCATTCCCATCACAATTAAAAATCTGCTGCGGTACGGAGCCAGCTGCCTCAATGTCTTTAATATGAGCAAGCACAAAATGGCTGCCAGCGGGACACAAAATGAAGCGTTCGTACACAGAGACTTGGTTTTCAAAAAGGGGCATATTTGGCGCAATTTGTGAACTGAAATGTCCGCAAATAGAGGGGTTCTCAAATCGAGGCTCCACTGTACTCTCACAAGTTTCTGTTCAGTGACATTGTCAGCAGCTCTTTATAAACGTTAACATGCAAGGACGCCAGGGAACAACAGAATCCTCTTCCGGCCCACCTCAGCCGCACCACTGCACTGCAATCCCAGGGGAAGGTGTGAGAGGTAGCTGAGGCGGGGCTAGCTTAGGGACATCCTAGCTAGGCTATAGTGCTAGTCCATAAAAGCCTGCTATTCAATGTATCATCCTGGCCAACCTTCGTTCTCTGGCCAACAAACTGGAACATGTACGCCTTGTAAAATCCCTCCAACAAACTGCTGGAGAAATAAAATCTGTGTTCAAAGAACTCCGGCTTATTAGTGATTCCCAGAGCCCCAAAAAAGCGTTTTCTATTCGGGCTCCAGTACTCTGGAATGCCCTCCCGGTAACAGTTAGAGATGCTACCTCTGTAGAAGCATTTAAGTCCCATCTTAAAACTCATTTGTATACTCTAGCCTTTAAATAGACCCCCTTTTAGACCAGTTGATCTGCCGTTTCTTTTCTTTTCTGCTCTGCCCCCCTCTCCCTCGTGGAGGGGGGGCACAGGTTCGGTGTTAGATCCACTATGGACTGGACTCTCACTATTATGTTAGATCCACTATGGACTGAACTCTCACAATATTATGTTAGATCCACTATGGACTGGACTTTCACAATATTATGCTAGATCAACTATGGACTGGACTCTCACACTATTATGTTAGATTCACTATGGACTGGACTCTCACACTATTATGTTAGATCCAATATGGACTGGACTCTCACTATTATGTTAGATCCACTATGGACTGGACTCTCACTATTATGTTAGATCCACTACGGACTGGACTTTCACAATATTATGCTAGATCCACTATGGACTGGACTCTCACACTATTATGTTAGATCCACTATGGACTGGACTCTCACTATTATGTTAGATCCACTATGGACTGGACTCTCACAATATTATGTTAGATCCACTATGGACTGGACTCTCACAATTATGTTAGATCCACTATGGACTGGACTCTCACACTATTATGTTAGATCCACTATGGACTGGACTCTCACACTATTATGTTAGATCCACTATGGACTTAACTCTCAGAATATTATGTTAGATCCACTATGGACTGGACTCTCACTATTATGTTAGATTCAGTATGGACTGGACTCTCACTATTATGTTAGATCCACTATGGACTAGAGTCTCACAATATTATGTTAGATCCACTCGACGTCCATTGCACCAGTCGCCCGGGGGGGTCCCACATCTGCGGTCCCCTCCAAGGTTTCTCATTGTGTTGAGTTTTTTCTTGCCCTGATGTGGGATCTGAGCCGAGGATGTCCTTGTGGCTTGTGCAGCCCTTTGAGACACTCGTGATTTAGGGCTATATAAACAGTAAACATTGATTGATTGATTGATTGATTGATATCAGTGTATATTTATTTATTTAAACCTATGCATCTTATGCCTTTTTTCTACATTTTAAAAACACATTTTTATAAAGTTTAATTTTAATCGCACCGCAGAGAGAGAGGAAACCTAATTTCAGTGATATATGTGGTTTACACATGTCTAAACCACATATATCACTGAAATTATTACAATCCCTATTCTTTTTTCTCCCTAGTAGAGCATGCTGACACTTGAACATAAAAAGTGAACCAATGATGCATCGAAGCTCTGCTTCGTCCTACTCCTTTTCAAGTATAAATGTTCTGCTCCTTCATGTAGCGTGTTAAGCAGGCTCAAAACTAATAATAGCATACTTTCTTGGCTCTTGGCAAGGACGGTCGCACTCCCTCCCCTCTCCGTGTCAGCCCTGCTTGCTTCTTGGTTTTGTTTTGCCTTAACTTTCTTGTTGCTTCTTTTTGCACTGCTCTCCAAATCTAAACAATGGAATTGATCAACTTGCATCTCAAAAATAGTTGACAAGATCTCGGGTTCAAGGGAACCTGTCTGAACGGTTGATGCTGGACACACTACGGACTTTAGGGAGAAGCGGAGTGCCGCGTGCCTGGCGACCCTTTCAGTCAAGGATGTTGAAGATATCCACCCATTTAGAATCATGATAACAGGACTTCTGCAGATTGGAGTAAGCGATGCCCAGCATAGACGTATTGGAAAATGCTGGCAGCCACTCAAGTTACCCCAAAGCTGCCACAAATGATTGGAGGATGCGGGCAGAACTGTGGATGCCCTCTTTTGTGATTTTGGACAACATCGGACCGTCTGCCTTAAAGGATTAATTTGAGGACCAGAATGAAGACAATTAAGAGTCAAAAAGTTTAAAAATGGTTCTTGCTCTCAAACAACCATTCTAGTTTTGATTGTTTTCCCTTGCTGCGACTTGGCAAAGTCGTCGCTTCAAGATTCCCCTCAAGAACGGTGCAGCGAAGACAAAACAAACTCATTCCTGTCAACACATGGAAAGATAAACTCTGTTCCTTTGACACCGCTGACTCTAAGGCCTATACAGACTTAACACACACACCATGGACCATGGCTACATAGGCACACATACCCCCTACCCACGCTTCATCCCACATGATATAACGGACAACGCAACAGTGCCCCTAGAGGCTGGCAGCTTAACTCCACTCCTGTTGCAAGTCTCGTAGTTTCTGCATAAAATGTTTGTGTGTGCTATTGGGCTACCAACTTTTTTTTTCTCGGCCCCAATCTGTGCGCCCTCAGGAGCCCAGTCTGAGTTCGATTTTTTTTTCACTCATCGTTCCCCAGCATCTACCTTTTTCCCACCTTTTACTGGGCGCAGTAAGTGGCAACCCGTCCCCGTTCCTGTCCTGTCTCCTGTACAATGTTTGTCTGTTTGTGGTGAAAATGAAATGTCCTTGTACTTGTGCAATGACCATAAAAAGCATACCATTCCGCATTAAATTTGCAAACATGCTTCCGTAACAAGGAAAAAGTACAAGACTGTAACACAGCGGCAGCACAATCACGGAAAGTCGCACGAGACATAAACACACAGCCCACCAACAATCCGACTTCCCCACCCCCAAACCCAACTATGTCTGCCTCTGAAGCAGTTATTGGACACCTGACTGGTAAACGCCACATGAGAGACCGGTGGCCCTCAAAGGCCAGCTCAGCAGTGCAACTGGAAACCCTCTGAAGCCACATCATTATCATCATCAATGGAGCTATTGTCTGACTTTGTTGTCTGTGTATGAGTGAGTGTATGAGTGTGTGCATGTGTGTGTGTGCATGTGTGTGTGTGTGCAAGAGCGTACAGAAATGCACGCCCATCAGTCTTGTAAACTAAGCCAAGTAGATCAGATGACACCGAGTGTGTGTAGTCAGTTTTTATGTCGACACCAAGAGTTTTGTATGATTATTTTTACTGTAGCAGTTGGACTATAGCGATCTAACCAGTTTGGGATGGGTTATTTCAATGAATATTTAAAGGTATTCCATTGTAAAACAAATGTTTGTTTACTTCTCTCTAAAAGGGCCAACAATCTGTCAACGTTTCATAATTGAAGGGAGGAGAGGCTTCTGCTCGTTCAACATTTAGTATTGCGACCAAGCCCGTTGACATCTGACATTTGCACTGAAGTCCAAAAAAACCAGATTCTGCATTGTTGATATTTGAAGAACTTCTGTCAATAACTATGTTTTGTTCTGCAAAAAAAAATAGATTTTTGCAATTCTGATTTTCTTGCTTGGTATTGCGATCGCAATACTTGAAATGGCAACAGCAGAGGATGCATGTGCACCACCCAGTCTGCCCCACAAGACGGCTTATTGACTGCAGCGTGGACTACAATTGCGCGCAAAGCACTCTGGGTACATATACACCATATATGCATAATCCGGTGACGTTTTTCCGAAACAGTGACAACACAAGTTGTGCAAATTCCAAACCGCTCATTTGGGGGAAGTATGAAGGAAGGCAAGATTATTTTATAACTATCTCCATATATATATATATATACATGCACCTGGGGATAGGTGGATTGGCAACACTAAATTGGCCCTAGTGTGTGAATGTTGTCTGTTTATCTGTGTTGGCCCTGTGATGAGGTGGCGACTTGTCCAGGGTGTACCCCGCCTTCCGCCCGAATGCAGCTAAGATAGGCTCCAGCGACCCCCCCGCGACCCCAAAAGGGCCAAGCGGTAGAAAATGGATATATATATATATATATATATATATATATATATATATATATATATATATATATATATATATACATATATATATATATATATACATATACATATATATATATATATACATATATATATATATATATATATATATATATATATATATATATATATATATATATATATATATACCGTATTTTTCGGACTATAAGTGGCAGTTTTTTTCATAGTTTGGCCGGGGGTGCGACTTATACTCAGAAGCGACTTGAGTGAAATTCTTAACACATTAGCGTAAAATATCAAATAATATTATTTAGCTCATTCACGTAAGAGACTAGACGTATAAGATTTCATGGGATTTAGCGATTAGGAGTGACAGATTGTTTGGTAAACGTATAGCATGTTCTATATGTTATAGTTATTTGAATGACTCTTACCATAATATGTTACGTTAACATACCAGGCACCTTCTCAGTTGGTTATTTATGCCTCATATAACGTACACTTATTCAGCCTGTTGTTCACTATTCTTTAGACATTTTAAATTGCCTTTCAAATGTCTATTCTTGGTGTTGGCTTTTATCAAATACATTTCCCCAAAAAATGCGACTTATACTCCAGTGCAACTTATATATGTTTTTTTCCTTCTTTATTATGCATTTTCGGAAGGTGCGACTTATACTCCGGAGCGACTTATACTCCGAAAAATGTGTGTGTGTATATATATATATATATATATATATATATATATATATATATATATGTATATATATACACACACACATACGCACGTGTATATACACATACATATAAATAAATACATAATGAAATGGGTTATACTTGTATAGCGCTTTTCTACCTTCAAGGTACTCAAAGCGCTTTGACAGTATTTCCACATTCACCCATTCACACACACATTCACACACTGATGGCGGGAGCTGCCATGCAAGGCGCTAACCAGCAGCCATCAGGAGCAAGGGTGAAGTGTCTTGCCCAAGGACACAACGGACGTGACTAGGATGGTAGAAGGTGGGGATTGAACCCCAGTAACCAGCAACCCTCCAATTGCTGGCACGGCCACTCTACCAACTTCGCCACGCCGTCCCTATATACATATATACATACATAAATACATATACACATACATACATATATATATATGTCTTTCATAATGATTGTGAATGATAGGCAAAATTCCAAAAAAAGTGCAGTTCCCCTTTAACAACTGTATTAATGCTCCTGACTCACGTTTAACTCTTGTTTTCTGGGGATTTTCACTCTTCTTTCTGTTGTCTTTTGCATTTGGTAACATAGTTTTGGTGCGTTAGCGCAGCAGGGGTTGCCTCATTAGTAGGGATGTCCGATAATGGCTTTTTTGCCGATATCTGATATTCCGATATTGTCCAACTATTAATTACCGATACCGTTATCAACCGATACCGATATATTCAGTCGTGGAATTAACACATTATTATGCCTAATTTGGACAACCAGGTATGGTGAAGATAAGGTACTTTTTAAAAAAATTTATAAAATAAAATAAGATAAATAAATTACAAATATTTTCTTGTATAAAAAGTAAAGTAAAACAATATAAAAACAGTTACATAGAAACTAGTAATGAATGAAAATGAGTAAAATTAACTGTTAAAGGTTAGTACTATTAGTGGAGCAGCAGCACGCACAATCATGTGTGCTTACGGACTGTATCCCTTGCAGACTGTATTGATATATATTGATATATAATGTAGGAAGCAGAATATTAATAACAGAAAGAAACAACCCTTTTGTGTGAATGAGTGTGAATGGGGGAGGGAGGTTTTTTGGGTTGGTGCACTAATTGTAAGTGTATCTTGTGTTTTTTATGTGGATTTAATAAAAATAAAAAAATAATTAAAAAAATTAAAAAATGATACCGATAATAAAAAAAACGATACCGATCATTTTAAATATTACATTTTAAAGCATTTATCGGCCGATAATATCGGCAGGCCGATATTATCGGACATCTCTACTCATTAGAGTCCACTTGCATGCTTACTAAGACCCACGCTAGGACGAGGACCAGCTTGTTAAGGAAAAAGTTTATAAAAATTTGTCATTTAGACATTTTGCAAGCTGCAGGTTGCCCCAATCAGCGACTACATTGTCTGTCACCCCATTGTGATTTTGAGTTGGAATGTGTGTGTGCCCAATCGCCTTACCTGAGCTGCGACTGAAGTTTGACTCCTTTGGAGACAAAGTCCTCCCACGTGGGATAACTGGCCTGCAGAAACACAAACATCAGCGGTGTTTACATTCAGAAATCAGACATATTCCAATCGGCAACTGCAGTATACCTCAACTATACATTTACATGTCCCGCTGTTTTAGTGCAGATATTAGATATCATTTGCACAACTGAGATTTTGGATGTCACAGTAATGTAGTAAGAAGGTATAACTGACAATTTTAATTGAAGTCCTCCAGATTACATCGATGTTGATCTGATGTTATAATGCCATCAGGGGAAAAAAACAGCATATGACATGGTTGATGATGAAAAAAAAATGTTTTACAAGCGTCCCAATTGCATGTGGAGAGGCTGAGCGTGAGAAGAATTGTGCTTCAGGGTATTAGAGCTGCAGCCAGAGAGGATTAATCGAATAAATGGGGTGGGGGGTTGTAATGTAGCCTATAACTTTCATCAACACATGATTTTGATGAACAGTTAAGTCAGAGCGTTTAATATTATTCCGTGCATCAACTAATGTCTTCCAAATGCAACAATAATTCCTTTGCAAACATGCTATTGAAGTGCTTTCACGACATAGAAAAAGAAAGCAGGTTTTGAACAGGAAGAGAGACCGTAATGGTCCAGAGCGCTGGAAGTTGTCCTGGTACGTAACGCTCCCTTCAGAGTGTGAAACCCAGTTTGTCTCACAGCGGTTGATTGATGATGTAATCCAAGGCTGCTTTGCACTGCAGGCTCCAATACCGGCGGCTGTAGAGCCAGAGCTCTGAGCCGAGGTCTTGGATAAGTCTACTCTCAGACCGGGTTGCCTCATCTGACTACCGGGCCTGCTGCGGGTCAGTCGGCGAAAAGATAATACAGACTTAACCTTTATCACTGAACAAACCGCTCAACGCGGCACCTTGCTCTTTGGCTAGCCAGGCGTGCTCATAAAAAGAATGCAGGTTTTGGTCAATGCTAAAAACGGTTAGCAACCTATTGTGTCAGATCCTGAAATTTGAGTTTGTTGGAGGACTTAGTTCTAACAACTTTGCTTGGAGTATGGAGGCATCCAAAGCCCTTAAAAATTATATCATAAAGGTTGAGAAATTCCCAAGAGAAGTACAGTTTTTAAGTATGATATACAGTACAGGCCAAAAGTTTGGACACCTTCTCATTCAATGCATTTTCTTTATTTTCATGACTATTTACATTGTAGATTGTCACTGAAGGCATTAAAACTTGGAATTAACCCATGAGGAGTTGTGGCTTGTGCAGCCCTTTGAGACACTTGTGATTTAGGGCTTTATGAATAAACTTTTGATTGATTGAACTTTGAGTTATGTACTTAACAAAAAAAGGTGAAATAACTGAAAACAGGTTTTATATTCTAGTTTCTTCAAAATAGCCACCCTTTGCTCTGATTAGTGCTTTGCACACTCTTGGCATTCTCTCCATGAGCTTCAAGAGGTAGTCACCTGAAATGTTTTTCACTTCACAGGTGTCATAGATTTGCAGTGTTTCCCATAAACTGCCAAGATACCTGTGGCGGTGGGGGCGTGGCTGTGGGCGTGGTCACCATGACATCATCGAGTAATTTGCATAATTTACTACAATGATATGATTTTCTCTAAAAAGGCTCAAAAAATGTATACTTACTAATTAATAACAGTTTTGTTTTAAACGTCCATCCATCCATCCATTTTACAATATAATTACAACACTTTATGTACATATTTATATACAGATTTGAACAATAAGTTATTCACTGAAATATATTTATTAATTGTGGTTCTTACAAAAAATATATCTTATAAAATATAAAAGCTAAAATGTCTCTTAAAGCTCTGCCCCTTTAGTGCATACTAAATAATTCAACTTTAGCCTACTACTACAACCATATTATTTACCAGCAACATAAAGTGAAACAGAGGCAGAGGTGTCCTGCCACAGTCAGTAACAAATAAACAGAAAACAGTAGTGGGTAAATACAAATAAGGCAACAAGAGAAGTATCCTACATTTCTCTTTTGTAAAGTAAATCTGAACAGCCTATATGGGCATCTACATCAACTATATGATTTGCCTGAGAAGCTAGAAAGGACAAAAAAAAACAAAAAAAATTATTTTATTTTTTTTAAAATTTGTGGCGGACGTAATTCTTTCGTGGCGGGCCGCCACAAATAAATGAATGTGTGGGAAACACTGATTTGATGCCTTCAGTGACAATCTACAATGTAAATAGTCATGAAAATAAAGAAAACTCACTGAACGAGAAGGTGTGTCCAAACTTTTGGCCTGTACTGTAGTTTAGAAAAAGGCTAACAGCTATCAGCTGATGCTAATGCTGAGCAAAATTCAAAGTTGCTCACAAGAACTTTTACTGTACCATTATCGCACAGCAAAGCTTGACTTTAAATGATACAGACTCGGCACCAGCTTCGATTACTGAAGAATGAGATTTATTTGCCTCGGGTTCCTCGCTACTTCTCACCTAACTTTCACATTCTACTAGGGTTCGCTGCAAACGCCAGGAATGTAACATCCATTTACAGACGACCCAGCCATGTGAGGAGACTGCAGTCTTGGACTGTCACCAGCATGCATTATGCAGTATTCCCAAATATCCATGCAAAGATACTGAACATCAGTGATATGCCACCAACAGTCTGGATGGTATGAGGTCAAAGTTATTGTGTAAAACATTTAACAATCTACCGTACTTGGTAAAAGTCTAGTTATACACTCAAAAAGTCCTAAATTCTACTGTTGTACTCCAGTCCTGTAGATTGCAGTTATCTGGGGTATTCTACCAGGTGTGGCTCGGATGGTAGAGCTGCCGTGCAGAAACTTAAGTTCCTAGTACGAATCGAGCTTTTGCCATCCCAGTCACTGTGGTTGTGAGAAGACACTTCACCCACTTTGCCACCCACACTGGTGTATGAACGTCAGGGATGTAACCGTATTGTAGATAACGCAGTATTTCCGTTTCAATGTCTTCACAATAATACCGTGGCGCCTGACGGTTTCACATAAAAACTTTTAAACTTCACAATTTAGAAGTGTCTTTATTTTAGTTTTAACACTGCAAAAACCCTAAATCTAAAATAAATGTTTTTTATTTTTAGCCAGCTGGTCTAAATGTAGGGTTCATAAATGCATAACCTTGAACATAAAGTAATATGCCATTTAGTTGTATTGACTGAAACCAATTAATCGTTCATTATTAATAGAGATGTTCGATAATGGCTTTTTTGCCGATATCCGATATTGTCCAACTCTTAATTACCGATTCCGATATCAACCGATACTGATATATACAGTCGTGGAATGAACACATTATTATGCCTAATTTTGTTGTGATGCCCCGATGGATGCATTAAACAATGTAACAAGGTTTCCCAAAATAAATCAACTCAAGTTATGGAAAAAAATGCCAACATGGCACTGCCATATTTATTATTGAAGTCACAAAGTGCATTATTTTTTTTAACATGCCTCAAAACAGCAGCTTGGAATTTGGGACATGCTCTCCCTGAGAGAGCATGAGGAGGTTGAGGTGGGCGGGGTAACTTAGGGGGGGTGTGGTTGGGGTAGCGGGGGGTGTATATTGTAGCGTCCCGGAAGAGTTAGTGCTGCGAGGGATTCTGGGTATTTGTTCTGTTGTGTTTATGTTGTGTTACGGTGCGGATGTTCTCCCGAAATGTGTTTGTCATTCTTGTTTGGTGTGGGTTCACAGTGTGGCGCATATTTGTAACAGTGTTAAAGTTGTTTATACGGCTACCCTCAGTGTGACCTGTAGGACTGTTGACCAAGTATGCCTTGCATTCACTTGTGTGTGTGAAAAGCCGTAGATATTATGTGATTGGGCCGGCACGCAAAGTCAGTGCCTTTAAGGTTTATTGGCGCTCTGTACTTCTGTTGACCAAGTATGAATGTGGCGCATATTTGTAACAGTGTTAAAGTTGTTTATGCGTCCACCCTCAGTGTGACCTGTATGGCTGTTGACCAAGTATGCATTGCATTCACTTGTGTGTGTGAAAAGCCGTAGATATTATGTGACTGGGCCGGCACGCGAAGGCAGTGCCTTTAAGGTTTATTGGCGCTCTGTACTTCTCCCTACATCCGTGTACACAGCGGCGTTTTAAAGTCATACATTTTACTTTTTGAAACGGATACCGATAATTTCCGATATTACATTTTAAAGCATTTATCGGACATCTCTAATTATTAAGAATCTTATCCTTTGTGTGTTTAGAATTGCTCTTTAACCAAACAAACATCTGTAATCTGATTACTCGATCAATCAAATACATTTCCAGAGGAATACTTGATGACTGGAATATTCGATAGCTACAGCCCAAGTGACATCGCAGTTTAGCTACCATTAAGGGTGCCAGAAAAAATAGTTTCATATCTGAATTGTGATTATTTTATATTACAGTTCGGAATCAATTAAACATTTTCAAGATTTTTTTATTTTTTTTTAAATACGTTTTTTTCCTCCCATAGTTCACGTATTCAGTACAGGCCAAATGTTTGGACACACCTTCCCATTCAATACGTTTTCTTTATTTTCATGACTATTTACATTGTAGATTGTCACATCAAAACTATGAATGAACACATGTGGAGTTATGTACTTAACAAAAAAAAGGTGAAATAACAGAAAACATGTTTTATATCAGGGGTCACCAACGCGGTGGCCCATAAGGACCAGATGAGTAGCCCGCTGGCCTGTTCTAAAAATAGCTCAAATAGCAGCACTTACCAGTGAGCTGCCTCTATTTTTTTAAATTGTATTTATTTACTAGCAAGCTGGTCTCGCTTTGCCCAACATTTTTAATTCTAAGAGAGACAAAACTCAAATAGAATTTGAAAATCCAAGAAAATATTTTAAAGACTTGGTCTTCACTTGTTTAAATAAATTCATTAATTTTTTTACTTTGCTTCTTATAACTTTCAGAAAAACAATTTTAGAGAAAAAATACAACCTTAAAAATGATTTTAGGATTTTTAAACACATATACCATTTTACCTTTTTAATTCCTTCCTCTTCTTTCCTGACAATTTAAATCGATGTTCAAGTAAAATGATCTTTTTTATTGTAAAGAATAATACATACATTTTAATTTAATTCTTCATTTTAGCTTCTGTTTTTTCGACGAAGAATATTTGTGAAATATTTCTTCAAACTTATTATGATTAAAATTCAAAAAAATTATTCTGGCAAATGTAGAAAATCTGTAGAATCAAAGTTAAATCTTATTTCAAAGTCTTTTGAATATCTTTTAAAATTTTTGTTCTGGAAAATCTAGAAGAAATAATGATTTGTCTTTGTTAGAAATATAGCTTGGTCCAATTTGTTATATATTCTAACAAAGTGCAGATTGGATTTTAACCTATTTAAAACATGTCATCAAAATTCAAAAAATAATCTTAATCAGGAAAAATTACTAATGATGTTCCAAAAAATTATTTTTTTAATTTTTTCTAAAAGATTCGAATTAGCTAGTTTTTCTTTTCTTTTTTTCGGTAGAATTTTGTATTTTAAAGAGTCGAAATTGAAGATAAACTATGTTTCAAAATTTAATTGTCTTTTTTTTTCGTGTTTTCTCCTCTTTTAAACCGTTCAATTAAGTGTAAATATCATTAATTATTAATAATAACAGAGTTAAAGGTAAATTGAGCAAATTGGCTATTTCTGGCAATTTATTTAAGTGTGTATCAAACTGGTAGCCCTTCGCATAATCAGTACCCAAGAAGTAGCTCTTGCTTTCAAAAAGGTTGGTGACCCCTGTTTTATATTCTAGTTTCTTCAAAATAGCCACCCTTTGCTCGGATTACTGCTTTGCACACTCTTGGCATTCTCTCCATGAGCTTCAAGAGGTAGTCACCTGAAATGGTTTTCACTTCACAGGTGTCATAGTTTTGATGCCTTGAGTGACAATCTACAATGTAAATCAGGCCTGGGCAATTATTTTACTCGGGTGGCCAGATTTAGATAAAAAAGTGTGTCTGGGGGCCGGTATATCTATTTTTAGGAACACTAATACAAAACCTCACAATAATGATTGAAAGCTAAAAACGTTATGACAGACCGCCTTAAAAAAACGGAATGGAATTTGATTTTTTTTTTTACTGAATGAGACACCCAGAATGTGCATGAAAATAAAGAATGTGGGATTTACAATATTAACTATGAATGATAAAACACTGAATATTGACAACATATTTTACAATCTCCAGTACTATGGAATGCCCTCCCGGTGAAAGTTAGAGATGCTACCTCAGTAGAAGCATTTAAGTCCCATCTTAAAACTAATTTGTATACTCTAGCCTTTAAATAGGCCCCCCTTTTTTAAACCAGTTGATCTGCCGTTTTCTTTTCTCCTTTGCCCCCTCGCCGGGTTATTCCGGCTCCGGTGACCATGGATGAGGTGCTGGCTGTCCAGAGTTGGGACCCGGGGTGGACCGCTCGCCTGTGCATCGGTTGGGGACGTCTCTGCGCTGCTGACCATCTCCGCTCGGGATGGTCTCCTGCTGGCCCCACTATGGACTGGACTCTCACTGTTATGTGGATCCACTAAGGACTGTACTTAGAGGGGGGGTTACCCACATATGCGGTCCTCTCCAAGGTTTCTCATAGTCATTCACATCGACGTCCCTTGTGTGGGCTCTGTGCCGAGGATGTCGTTGTGGCTTGTGCAGCCCTTTGAGACATTTGTGATTTAGGGCTATATAAATAAACATTGATTGATTGATTGATTGAATCAACCGAAACGCAACCAAAATGCAACAAACAGTGAAAAAGAAAACACCTACAGTCTGAGATATCTCATAGTGACCATAGTAAGTAATTAGATGACCATAGTAACTAATTATGAATTCCTTCTAAGTCTATCTGATAGCTCAGTTACAGCTCTTTTTATTACCAAATATGTGTTATATGTGTTTTATGTTGCACGATTGCACCAAGAAAAATTCCTAGTTTGTGAACCCGTTCTCAAACAATGGCAATAAAACTATTCTGATTCTGATTCTGAAATTAGATGACCATAGTAACTAGTATATGATGCAGATTCCAAGCATTGAAAGACTTAGAATTAGAGATGTCCGATAATATCGGTCTGCCGATATTATCGGCCGATAAATGCGTTAAAATGTAATATCGGAAATTATCAGTATCGTTTTTTTTATTATCAGTATCGTTGTTGTTTTTTTTTGTTTTTTTTATTAAATCCACATAAAAAACACAAGATACACTTACAATTAGTGCACTAACCCAAAAAACCTCCCTCCCCCATTTACACTCATTCACACAAAAGGGTTGTTTCTTTCTGTTATTAATATTCTGCTTCCTACATTATATATCAATATATATCAATACAGTCTGCAAGGGATACAGTCCGTAAGCACACATGATTGTGCGTGCTGCTGCTCCACTAATAATACTAACCTTTAACAGTTAATTTTACAAATTTTCATTAATTACTAGTTTCTATGTAACTGTTTTTATATTGTTTTACTTTCTTTTTTATTCAAGAAAATGTTTTTAATTTATTTATCTTATTTTATTTGATTCATTTTTTTAAAAAGTACCTCATCTTCACCATACCTGGTTGTCCAAATTAGGCATAATAATGTGTTAATTCCACGACTGTATATATCGGTTGATATCGGTATCGGTAATTAAAGAGTTGGACAATATCGGCATATCGGATATCGGCAAAAAGCCATTATCGGACATCCCTACTTAGAATAGTTGAAGACTTCCGGTCATTAGAAAACATCACTGCACATCATAATGGCAGCTACACTTTACATCTTAAAGATATAAAAAACATTATTTGGGAATGTCCGGCGGGCCAGATTGAAAAGCTCAACGGGCCGCATGTGGCCCCCGGGCCTTCATTTGCCCAGGTCTGATGTAAATGGTAATGAAAATAAAGAAAAAGCATTGAAATGAGAAGGTGTGTCCAAACGTTTGGCCTGTCCTGTACATCAGTAGCCAAGAGAAGTTTTTGTAACCGGTAACCTGCAAATGTTTACTTATAATTAATTGACCAGATGATACTGCATTTTGCAACAATTGTGTTGAATGGAGTCGTCACTTCAAGGATGGGAATCAAATTGAAATCGGGAGTTGCCCTAAGATTCACATTCCTAGTAAAAAAGGATGCCTTCTTGACCTCTCTGGAGGCGAGGTCTTATTTAGTCGCTGCCTTCAGCAGCCTGCCAGCGGACCATGGAGTGATTTACTCGCTGTTCCAAAAGGAGCGAGTGGCGTTGAAGGACTGCGGGGTTCTGTGACATTTATTTCCACTCACTTCCACGGAGAGTTCCAGGTGCCAGGACAGCAAGAGTTCTCCACCAAATGTATTGTTAAGAAGAAATGAGCCGGCGAGTCTTCATTGAACCGTGCAACCTTCTTCCAGGTTCTGAGACAATCCGCCATATTGTTCTTGACACACGGTAGGCGGAAGGGCGGAAAGAAAAAAAGGGGGATTGAAAGAGAAGATGAAGGCAGGGGTGTCCAAACTTTTTCCAGCAAGTCCGCATAATTACAAGATTGGAGGCTGCAGAGGATACATTTTCTACATTAAAGATACTGGAAACAATACAATGTAGGTTAAAGTTAAAGTACCAATGATTGTCACACACACACTAGGTGTGGCGAAATTATTCTCTGCATTTGACCCATCACCCTTGATCACCCCCTGGGAGGTGAGGGGAGCAGTGGGCAGCAGCGGTGGCCGCGCCCGGGATGATGACCGGGAATCATTTTTGGTGATTCAACCCCCAATTCCAACCCTTGATGCTGAGTGCCAAGCAGGAAGGTAATGGCTCCCATTTTTATAGTCTTTGGTATGACTCGGCCGGGATTTGAACTCACAACCTACTGATCTCAGGGCGGACACTCTAACCACAAGCAGGTTAGGGTTAGGGTTAGGGCTAGGGTTATGGTTAGGGTTGGGGTTGGGGTTGATGTAGGGGTTAGGGTTGGATTCCAACCCTTGATGCTGAGTGCCAAGCAGGGAGGTAATGGCTCCCATTTTTATAGTCTTTGGTATGACTCGGCCGGGGTTTGAACTCACAACCTACTGATCTCAGGGCGGACACTCTAACCACAAGCAGGTTAGGGTTAGGGTTAGGGCTAGGGTTATGGTTAGGGTTTTTATAGTCTTTGGTATGACTCGGTTTGAACTCACAACCTACTGATCTCAGGGCGGACACTCTAACCACAAGCAGGTTAGGGTTAGGGCTAGGGTTATGGTTAGGGTTAGGGTTGGGGTTGATGTAGGTGTTAGGGTTGGATTCCAACCCTTGATGCTGAGTGCCAAGCAGGGAGGTAATGGCTCCCATTTTTATAGTCTTTGGTATGACTCGGCCGGGGTTTGAACTCACAACCTACTGATCTCAGGGCGGACACTCTAACCACAAGCAGGTTAGGGTTAGGGTTAGGGCTAGGGTTAGGGTTATGGTTAGGGTTGAGGTTTTTATAGTCTTTGGTATGACTCGGTTTGAACTCACAACCTACTGATCTCAGGGAGGACACTCCAACCACAAGCAGGTTAGGGTTAGGGTTAGGGCTAGGGTTAGGGTTATGGTTAGGGTTGAGGTTTTTATAGTCTTTGGTATGACTCGGTTTGAACTCACAACCTACTGATCTCAAGGAGGACACTCTAACCACAAGCAGGTTAGGGTTAGGGTTAGGGCTAGGGTTATGGTTAGGGTTGGGGTTGGGGTTGATGTAGGGGTTAGGGTTGGATTCCAACCCTTGATGCTGAGTGCCAAGCAGGGAGGTAATGGCTCCCATTTTTATAGTCTTTGGTATGACTCGGCCGGGGTTTGAACTCACAACCTACTGATCTCAGGGCGGACACTCTAACCACAAGCAGGTTAGGGTTTGGGTTAGGGTTATGGTTAGGGTTGAGGTTTTTATAGTCTTTGGTATGACTCGGTTTGAACTCACAACCTACCGATCTCAGGGCGGACACTCTAACCACAAGCAGGTTAGGGTTAAGGCCTACTGAAACCCACTACTAGCGACCACGCAGTCTGATAGTTTATATATCAAAGATGAAATCTTAACATTGCAACACATGCCAATACGGCCGGGTTAACTTATAAAGTGACATTTTAAATCTCCCGGGAAATATCCGGCTGAAACGTCGCGGTATGATGACGTATGCGCGTGACGTAGTCAGTTTAACGGAAGTTATGGTACCCCGTAGAATCCTATACAAAAAGCTCTGTTTTCATTTCATAATTCCACAGTATTCTGGACATCTTTTGCAATTTGTTTAATGAACAATGAAGGCTGCAAAGAAGAAAGTTGTAGGTGGGATCGGTGTATTAGCAGCGGACTACAGCAACACAACCAGGAGGACTTTGTTGGAGAGCAGACGCGCTAGCCGCGACCTCACCTTGACTTCCTACGTCTCCGGGCCGCCAAACGCATCGGGTGAAGTCCTTCGTCCTTCCGTCGATCGCTGGAACGCAGGTGAGCACGGGTGTTGATGAGCAGATGAAGGCTGGCTGGCGTAGGCGGAGAGCTAATGTTTTTAGCATAGCTCTGTAAGGTCCGGTTGCTAAGTTAGCTTCAATGGCGTCGTTAGCACAGCATTGTTAACCTTCGCCAGGCTGGAAAGCATTAACCGTGTAGTTACATGTCCACGGTTTAATAGTATTGTTGATCTTCTATCTATCCTTCCAGTCAGGGGTTTATTTTTTTTGTTTCTATATGCAGTTAAAGCACGATGCTATCACGTTAGCTCGTAGCTAAAGCGTTTCGTCGATGTATTGTCGTGGAGATAAAAGGCACTGAATGTCCATTTCGCGTTCTCGACTCTCATTTTCAAGAGGATATAGTATCCGAGGTGGTTTAAAATACAAATCCGTGATCCACAATAGAAAAAGGAGAGAGTGTGGAATCCAATGAGTCAGCTTGTACCTAAGTTACGGTCAGAGCGAAAAAAAATATGTATTTCACTGCATTCTAGTCCGTCACTCTAACGTTCCTCGTCCACGAATCTTTCATCCTCGCTCAAATTAATGGGGTAATGGTCCGAATCGCTCTAGCTGCGTTGAAAACAATAGGAAAATATGAGGGAGTGAACAACTGACAACGTCACGCTACTTCTGGTAGGGGCAAGGTTTTTTTTTATCAGAGACCAAAAGTTGCGAACTTTATCGACGTTGTTCTCTACTAAATCCTTTCAGCAAAAATATGGCAATATCGCAAAATGATCAAGTATGACACATAGAATGGATCTGCTATTCCCGTTTAAATAAAAAAATGTCATTTCAGTAGGCCTTTAGGGCTAAGGCCAGGGTTATGGTTAGGGTTGAGGTTGAGGTAGGAGTTAGGGTTGGATTCCAACCCTTGACGCTGAGTGCAGGTTTTTATTGATAACCAACGCATGTCATAAAAGAAATAGTAAGACTCTAAACCATGAATGAGTTTCAAGAGAACCTACTGGGTCAATGAATCATGAGCAGACCATTGTGTAAATCTGCAATTAATCAGCTTGTTCAAGTTCATAGTAAATATTCTCACCATATTCTGACTCGCACGTCCTACATTTCATTTGTATCTATGCTGGTGTGTAATAAGGTAGATCCTCGGCACGTCCCATATACAAATACACACAGCTTAGATTCGATCATACAAATCAAGGTCAGAGTGGAAAATCAGGCTGAACTGATAATTAGGAAACTCAATCCCGATGGCATCGCGTCTCTGCGGACGAGTCCTGGTTTTTCGGAGGATGCAATTTGCTCCACTTTGTGGCTTCTGATGATTTAGTTGTTTGTTCAGCCATGATGATTATGAACCACAAACTATACATTATTTTCACAGATTTAGAATTTAAGTATTCGGTAGTACAATTGATTGAATGTTGACTGAAACAAGAGGCTCGCAACTGCGCCAGATGGCGGTTCCAATTGTTATGTGTGAAGGCTCGACAGTAACACATGAATAATTTATTAACTGCGCTGCCCTTAGCGAGAAAGTAATTTAATACTCAAGTATTTACTCAGCATCTCAATACCAGACTAATATTTAACCATGCCTGCATTCAATTCTTTACACGGGGCAGGAGTCTACAGTGTACCAGATAAATTAGGAGAAATGGTGTACTACACCCTGGACTAGTCACCAGTCTGCTATGCGATTCATTACACTCCCAATAACAGCCACAATGGATTGATAATGCTAGCCAGCTATAAAACCAGGTGCAGGTACTCAGTTACATACTAAGGACATCATTTGTAGAAATGGCCACTGAACAGTGAGTAGATGCTACACAACTACTTCAAAGGCCACCAAAATCTGCAAGTCTTTAAGCGGAACTGTGTGAGTGTGAGCCACACCTTCCCCTGAGCATCACTCATCCATGTCACTACCTGTTGACTCATACCCGTCTATCTCTCCATGTGTACTCCTGATTGTAATAAGGCTTTCTATGAACACATATTTTAAAGGTCATCGCTCTACAGTGGTCAACTTACCGTAATGTTACTCAAAAAATTAAACATGAGCAACATCTGAATGAATCGCCTTTGCATCAGTTTTAGGGATGTGACGATCGGTCACTAATCAGTATCGGCCTATTTCCACGAAAAAGCATGTGATCCTTGAGTGTGCAAGATTTTACGAAATGACGACGACGACAAAAGAATGCAGCTCCCACAGTCAAAGATTGCATTAATTTGCAGTGATCACTTTGTTAAAGGTTTGTTTGATATACTTTTAACATTTATTATTCCACATTTAAGTATTTTTATAATATTAGTATTTCTTAAACACATGATTGCTATGAGTGTTTCGAAAAGCACCAAGTTGGCGAAGTCTAAATAAAAGAAAAATGTGAGCAAAACCTAAAAGAGTTAAGTTTTTTACCAAAGGCAACAACCTTAAATGAATCTTTCAGCACGTACACAATGTTGACATCTATAGTTATAGTTTGATAAACAATCATAAATGAATCTTTCAGCACGTACACAATGTTGACATCTATAGTTATATTTTGATAAACAATCATAAATGAATCTTTCAGCACGTACACAATGTTGACATCTATAGTTATAGTTTGATAAACAATCATAAATGAATCTTTCAGCACGTACACAATGTTGACATCTATAGTTATATTTTGATAAACAATCATAAATGAATCTTTCAGCACGTACACAATGTTGACATCTATAGTTATAGTTTGATAAACAATCATAAATGAATCTTTCAGCACGTACACAATGTTGACATCTATAGTTATATTTTGATAAACAATCATAAATGAATCTTTCAGCACGTACACAATGTTGACATCTATAGTAATAGTTTGATAAACAATAATGAATGAATCTTTCAGCACATACACAATGTTGACATTTATAGTTATAGTTTGATAAACAATAATGAATGAATCTTTCAGCACATACACAATGTTGACATTTATAGTTAGTTTGATAAACAATAATGAATGAATTTTTCAGCACATACACAATGTTGACATTTATAGTTAGTTTGATAAACAATAATGAATGAATCTTTCAGCACATACACAATGTTGACATCTATAGTTATATTTTGATAAACAACCAAATGAATCTTTCAGCACATACACAATGTTGACATCTATAGTTATATTTTGATAAACAATCATAATTTAATCTTTCAGCACTTACACAATGTTGACATCTTTAGTTATATTTTGATAAACAATCATAAATGAATCTTTCAGCACGTACACAATGTTGACATCTATAGTTATATTTTGATAAACACTCATAAATTAATCTTTCAGCACATACACAATGTTGACATCTATGGTTATATTTTGATAAACAATCATAAATGAATCTTTCAGCACATACACAATGTTGACAACTAAAATTATATTTTGATAAAGACAATAATCATAAATGAATCTTTCAGCACGTACACAATGTTGACATTTATAGTTATATTTTGATAAACAATCATAAATTAATCTTTCAGCACATACACAATGTTGACAACTATAGTTATATTTTGATAAAGACAATAATCATAAATGAATCTTTCAGCACGTACACAATGCTGGCATCTATAGTTATATTTTGATAAACAATCATAAATTAATCTTTCAGCACTAACACAATGTTGCCATCTATACTTATATTTTGATAAACAATCGGTTGCTATGTTTCCGGTTGGTCGTAAAAGTGTTCTTCATGTGTTTGCTCAAATCTCTCAGTGAAGTTATTCATTGGATTATACCTTTTGTTTTGAACTTTATTACACATTGGAGCGCTTTTTTGCCGTCCATTTTTTTCCTGCTTTCACTATCTGCGCCTAATGACTGAGCTACGTGACGCCATTTCTTGTGATGTCACACGGAGCATTTCTGGTCGGGACGGGATTCCTTCCGAGGGATTCGAATAAAGAACCAACTCTTTTTCTTTACTATAGTGGTCTCGATAACGGGTACCGGTTCTCAAAAAGGGATTCGAGTCCGAGGACTCGGTTCTTTTCTTATCGAACAACCGGGAAAACCGGTTTAGAGTATCATCCCTAACTATAAGTGTTTTAAGAGAACATATTTTTTAAATAAATGTGACCAAGCACTAGAATGTGACTAAACCATTAATCAAGGTTTTATGATGGTGACAGTTTGACCGAGTTCCAGGATTCACTATGGCAGAAATTGTGTACTGGAATTGATTGTTTTCGACCTCAGGGAGGTTCCACTGTACAAGTAAAAGTATACACACGTCTCACACACACACAAGGTTTCAATTTCAGTGGCCAGGAGGAAGGCAGGTCTGCTGTTTGGTGCAACATTTTCCTTTCAAGTAAACACTTAACAAGGAGAAGACCACTAATTGAATCCTGGTGAAGCAGTGGGATGACGCCAGGGAGGAGAGGGTGGGAGGAAGCAGACGTCTGCACATGGACACAGAGGGTGGTGGAGAAGACATCAGGATGGACGGAGGAGTGGAAAAGGTCACTGGTGATGTGGCCAAGCGGCTGATCAATAGAAGGTCTGCTCTGCTATGCAAGAAAACCGGCTGATAAAGTGCTGATGCAACCTCATCAGCAAGTATGTGTCAAAAAAACAACATTGGTCATATGTTTGCTGGCGAAGCCACAACAAAATGTCCTTTCAGCTTGTTTCACTGCTTGGTCCATTACCAATGTGCAACATGTTGTATTAGAACAAACTAAAATGGCTGCAGGTAACTACTATTTGCTCACGCTAATGGCTTTTTCCACCATTCTCTTCCACACGCACGTTACCTACCACTGGCCTATCATGAGTAGGCCAGTGCCAGTAGCCTGGCATCCGTATTACGATACAACTTTTTCCACTTCTGATGCAATACCAATACTGGAGCCTTGAGTATTGGCCGATACCAGTATTAATCCATCCATCCATAGTGCTGAGCTCTGTAGAACTTGCACCTGGCTCGCTGACAACAAGCTATCCATCCACTTGGGTAAAACAGAATCCATCCTGTTTGGGTCCCACATCAAACTTAAGAGAGTCAATGACTTCACCATAAAAGTAGATGACAGTGTCATCACCAGGAAAGATGAGGTCACCTACCTAGGTTCCATTCTAGAGGCTAACCTTTCCTGTGATAAAATGGCAACCAAGGTCATCAAAAAGGTTAACCAACGAACGAGATTTCTCTACAGAATTTCCTCTCTGGTCAACAAAAGCACCTTGAGGATTCTGGCGGAACTCTCGTTCAACCCTTTTTTGATTACGCATGCACCTCCTGGTACCCTAGCACCTCCAAAACCCTCAAATCTAAACTCCAAACATCTCAGAACAAGCTAGTCAGGTTACTTCTAGACCTCCACCCCAGATCCCACCTCACTCCTACCCACTTCTCTAAAGTGGGCTGGCTCAAGGTGGAGGACAGAGTTAAACAACTTGCACTGAGCCTGGTCTATAAAATCCGCTACACCTCCCTGATGCCGAAGTAAATGTCAAACTACTTCCTTAACGTAAATGACCGCCACAACCACAACACCAGGGGGAGCTCCACTAACCACGTTAAACCCAAATTCCGAACTAACAAAGGTCTTAACTCATTCTCTTTCTATGCCACATCAATGTGGAATGCGCTCCCAACAGGTATAAAAGAAAGGGCATCTCTATCCTCCTTCAAAACCGCAATAAAAGTTCACCTCCAGGCAGCTACAACCCTAAACTAACACCCTCCCCAGATTGCTAACAATCAAATGTAAACAATCAAATGCAGATACTTTTTCTTATGCCTTCTGATCTCTCTCTCTCTCTCTCTCTCTCTCTCTCTCTCTCTATGTCCACTACTTGATGTCCATATCCTACCCCCCCCCCCTCCACACCCCTGATTGTAAATAATGTAAATAATTCATTGTGATTATCTTGTGTGATGACTGTATTATGATGATAGTATATATGATAGTATATATCTGTATCATGGATCAATTTAAGTGGACCCCGACTTAAACAAGTTGAAAAACTTATTCGGTTGTTACCATTTAGTGGTCAATTGTACGGAATATGTACTTCACTGTGCAACCTACTAATAAAAGTCTCAATCAATCAATCAATGCAAGCCTGAGACGCCGAGTGTCAGACAGAGGCAGATTTCTACAGCAAAGTTTTGCAGAAAAGTGATGATATTGATAAGGGAGTAGGACCCCAACGCAAAGAGAGACAGGTTCCAAAAATAACACCGTGATTAATAACGATCAGTGCACTCACCAGGAGTGGAAAAACAGAAAATATACTGAAGCCCCAAAATCATTTACCGTATTTTTCGGACCATAAGTCGCAGTTTTTTTCATAGTTTGGCCGGGGGTGCGACTTATACTCAGGAGCGACTTATGTGTGGAATGATTAACACATTAGCGTAAAATATGAAATAATATTATTGATCTCATTCACGTAAGAGACTAGACGTATAAGATTTCATGAGATTTAGCGATTAGGAGTGACAGATTGTTTGGTAAACGTATAGCATGTTCTATATGTTATAGTTATTTGAATGACTCTTACCATAATATGTTACGTTAACATACCAGGCACCTTCTCAGTTGGTTATTTATGCCTCATATAACGTACACTTATTCAGCCTGTTCTTCACTATTCTTTAGACATTTTAAATTACCTTTCAAATGTCTATTCTTGGTGTTGGCTTTTATCAAATACATTTCCCCCAAAAATGCGACTTATACTCCAGTGCGACTTATATACACTACCGTTCAAAAGTTTGGGGTAACCCAAACAATTTAGTGGAATAGCCTTCAATTCTAAGAACAAGAATAGACTGTCGAGTTTCAGATGAAAGTTCTCTTTTTCTGGCCATTTTGAGCATTTAATTGACCCCACAAATGTGATGCTCCAGAAACTCAAATCTGCTCAAAGGCAGGTCAGTTTTGTAGCTTCTGTAACGAGCTGAACTGTTTTCAGATGTGTGAACATGATTGCACAAGGGTTTTCTACTCATCAATTAGCCTTCTGAGCCAATCAGCAAACACATTGTACCTTTAGAACACTGGAGTGATAGTTGCTGGAAATGGGCCTCTATACACCGATGTAGATATCGCACCAAAAACCAGACATTTGCAGCTAGAATAGTCATTTACCACATTAGCAATGTATAGAGTGTATTTCTTTCAAGTCATTGAAAAGTACAGTGCTTTTCCTTCAAAAATAAGGACATTTCAATGTGACCCCAAACTTTTGAACGGTAGTGTATGTTTTTTTCCTTCTTTATTATTAGGGATGTCCAATAATATCGGCCTGCCGATATTATCGGCCGATAAATGCGTTAAAATGTAATATCGGAAATTATCGGTATCGTTTTTTTTATTATCTGTATCTGGTTTTTTTTGTTTTGTTTGTTTGTTTGTTTTATTAAATCAACATAAAAAACACAAGATACACTTACAATTAGTGCACCAACCCAAAAAACCTCCCTCCCCCCATTTCTTTCTGTTATCAATATTCTGGTTCCTACATTATATATCAATATATATCAATACAGTCTGCAAGGGATACAGTCCGTAAGCACACATGATTGTGGGTGCTGCTGCTCCACTAATAGTACTAACCTTTAACAGTTAATTTTACTCATTTTCATTAATTACTAGTTTCTATGTAACTGTTTTTATATTGTTTTACTTTCTTTTTTATTCAAGAAAATGTTTTTAATTTAGTTATCTTATTTTATTATTATTTTTAAAAAGTACCTTATCTTCACCATACATGGTTGTCCAAATTAGGCATAATAATGTGTTAATTCCACAACTGCATATATCGGTTGATATCGGTATCGGTTGATATCGGTATGGGTAATTAAAGAGTTGGACAATATCGGAATATCGGATATCGGCAAAAAGCCATTATCGGACATCCCTATTTATTATGCATTTTCGGCCGGTGCGACTTATACTCCGGAGCGACTTATACTCCGAAAAATACGGTACTGCAGTGGAAATTAGAGCAGAAAAACACACCACAATTATATCGCATAAGTGGATGTTTTTTACTCATTGCGTTCATGTTTTGCCGTGTCTTTTGTTGTTCCTGCTCGATTATAAAAGATGTCGTCTGGAAAGTAGAGGAGCAACGTTCATATATTCTCAATATTCAGTGTTTTACTGTTCATAGTTCATCCATCCATCTTCTTCCGCTTATCCGAGGTCGGGTCGCGGGGGGCTGCAGCCTAAGTAGGGAAGTCCAGACTTCCCTCTCCCCGGCCACTTTGTCCAGTCTTCCCAACGTTTCCTGGGTCTTCCCCGTGGCCTCCTACCGGTCGGACGTGCCCCAACCAAACACCTGCCTAGGGAAGCGTTCGGGTGGCATCCTGACTAGGGTTGGGTATCGAGTATCGAGTATGGATTGGAACCGGGACTAACTTTCCGATTCTCCCGGAATCGTTCAAAAGTTAAAATTTCGATTCCTAGTTTCGATACCCAGTCCGCCGACCGGAAAAAAAGAATAAGTCCGCCGACCGGAAGAAGAAGCCGCTGAACACCGAAGAAGAAGCGCCCACCGCCGGAGGTGTTAGCATAGCTGAGCCTATGTAGCCGAGCGAGTCAGTCAAGCATGGATAGCGGGCGTCGGCGATCGAAAGTGTGGCTTTATTTTACTAAAAAAAATGAAATATCGGCGAAATGTAACACGTGCGACAGGACTGTTTCGTGCTTAGGAGGGTGCACGTCGAACATGATTTCATGGAGTACAAATAAATGCGTGTCCCGTCTTCGACGCGCTGCTCCGACCGTCCTCCTGTGCCTCTTCCGCCGAAGCCCAGCCTGGCACCTCGGTGACTGCACTGCAGTCCGAATCCGGTAAGTAAAACAATATATATGCAATAAATAATGTGTTTTGCGCCAACTTTGAGGCAGCTAACAAATTAGCCCGCATATTTTTTCATAAGACAATTTACAACCTGCTAGCCAGGCTCCGCGATGTGCTCAGCGTACTCCGTTCACCGTAGCGGCAATGGGGAAGATGTCGGTGCCACCGAAAGGTCACAGTACACATAGTCAAAAGACTGCATCCCTTTTCAGAGGTGGAATCTCCAACATTTAGGTTAGTTAAGCAATAACGTTAGAGCTAAGCTAATTGATACTGGGCTAAACAGTAACAGCAACATTACATGTTTGTTTATGTTTGCAGGGATATGGTGAAAACTCTCAACCCAAAATACATACCACCTTCCAGGGACTACCTGTCAAACACATTGATCGGCATGGTACAAGAAGAATCGGAACCGAGAATCGTCAGGAATCGGAATCGAAACAAAGAATCGGAATCGGAATCGTTCGAATTCAAACGATACCCAACCCTAATCCTGACCAGATGCGCGAACCACCTCATCTGGCTCCTCTCCTTGTGGAGGAGCAGCGGCTTTACTCTAAATTCCTCCCGGATGACAGAGCTTCTCACCCTATCTCTAAGGGAGAGACCCGCCACCCGGCGGAGGAAACTCATTTGGGCCGCTTGTACCCGTGATCTTGTCCTTTCGGTCATAACCCAAAGCTCATGACCATAGGTGAGGATGGGAACGTAGATCGACCGGTAAATTGTGAGCTTTGCCTTCCGGCTCAGCTCCTTCTTCACCACAACGGAACGATACAGCGTTCGTGTTACTGAAGACGCCGCACCGATCCGCCTGTCGACCTCACCATCCACTCTTCCCTCACTCGTGAACAAGACTCCGAGGTACTTGAACTCCTCCACTTGGGGCAAGATCTCCTCCCCAGTATTAATCCAATACGATATAAACACGAACCAAAGTACTCCTCACAAGCGGGCCACATGGCCCCCAGTAGAGATTTATGCCAATTAATTAGACATGACGCCCGCGCATGCCAGTGAGCCAGATGGCAGGAGTGCCCTTGTTGGGTTGCACGGGGGGGAAAAACAAACCACCAGAATGTGCCGCCGCAAGCTGTGCGTGCACACACACACACACACACACACACACACACACACACACACACACACACACACACACACACACACACACACACACACACACACACACACACACACACACACACACACACACACACACACACACACACACACACACACACACACACACACACACACACACACACACACACACACACATACACACACACACACACACCTCTTCCAGTACATGTGACTCACGTGTACATCTCACTCTGCAAGTTCTATCAGGAAACCAGCTAATTGTTTTACTTCAGACTGAAACTTGAACCGCCTCATTTTCTTTCCTTCGCCTCACAGACCGAACAAGCCGACAGCTCTCAGACGGGGTTTTTTTTTTTTTTACAAATGAGAAATAAGACTCGGAACGTCGCCGTTGAGGCACACGAGCGCTGGTATGAATGGAACCGAATCTCGCCAGCATCGGTCGGCTCTTACGCAACGTTGCCAGATTTCTCAAGACTGGAATGTTATCTGAGTCATTATGTCACAAGGCAATAAAAACCACTGACGATACATCATGTGCCGACCTATATTTCTGACTATACACGATAATGCGATTGCAGCAAGAAAAGAACAATTCAAGCATAACTCCTAAACCAAACATGCAATATGTGTAATAATGCCTGTATTAATGCATCGCTGTGAGTTTTACTAGAGACATGTGCTTTTGTAAGGTTTGCAAACACAAAAATGTGTTTTTTATTCAATAAGACAGTAATGTTCTTAGAATCCGTAGAAAATGCGTTTGAAGAAATAAAAAATAGTTTCAAACATGATTCCTAAACCAAACATGCAATATGTCTAATAATGCCTGTATTAATGCATCTTTGTGAGTTTTACTAGAGACATGTGCTTTTGTAAGGTTTGCAAACACAACAATTATTGTTTTACTCAATAAGACAGTAATGTTCTTAGAATCCGTAAACAATGCGTTTGAAGAAATAATAAAAATGTTTCAAGCATACTTCCTAAACCAAACATGCAATATGTCTAATAATGCCTGTATTAATGCATCTTTGTGAGTTTTACTAGAGACATGTGCTTTTGTAACGTTTGCAAACACAAAAAATAGTTTTTTTACTCAGACAGTAATGTTCTTAGAATCCGTAGAAAATGCATTTGAAGAAATAAAATTTAGTTTCAAAAATAATTCCTAAACCAAACATGCAATATGTCTAATAATGCCTGTATTAATGCATCTTTGTGAGTTTTACTAGAGACATGTGTTTTTATAAGGTTTGCAAACACAAAAATTTGTTTTTTATTCAATAAGACAGTAATGTTCTTAGAATCCGTAGAAAATGCGTTTGAAGAAATAAAAAAGTTTCAAGCATAATTCCTGAACCAAACATGCAATATGTCTAATAATGCCTGTGTTAATGCTTCGTTGTGAGTTTTACTAGAGACATGTGCTTTTGTAAGGTTTGCAAACACAAAAAATAGTTTTTTTACTCAGACAGTAATGTTCTTAGAATCCGTAGAAAATGCGTTTGAAGAAATAAAAATTAGTTTCAAGCATAATTCCTGAACCAAACATGCAATATGTCTAATAACGCCTGTATTAATGCATCTATGTGAGTTTTACTAGAGATAAGTGTTTTTGTAAGGTTTGCAAACACAAACATTTGTTTTTTACTCAGATGGTAATATTCTTAGAATCCGTAGAAAATGAGTTTGAAGAAATAAAAAATAGTTTCAAGCATAATTCCTAAACAAAACATGCAATATGTGTAATAATGCCTGTATTAATGCATCTATGTGAGTTTTACTAGAGACATGTGTTTTTATAAGGTTTGCAAACACAAAAATTTGTTTTTTATTCAATAAGACAGTAATGTTCTTAGAATCCGTAGAAAATGCGTTTGAAGAAATAAAAAAGTTTCAAGCATAATTCCTGAACCAAACATGCAATATGTCTAATAATGCCTGTATTAATGCATCTTTGTGAGTTTTACTAGAGACATGTGCTTTTGTAAGGTTTGCAAACACAAAAAATAGTTTTTTTACTCAGACAGTAATGTTCTTAGAATCCGTAGAAAATGCGTTTGAAGAAATAAAAATTAGTTTCAAGCATAATTCCTGAACCAAACATGCAATATGTCTAATAATGCCTGTATTAATGCATCTTTGTGAGTTTTACTAGAAACATGTGCTTTTGTAAGGTTTGCAAACACAAACATTTGTTTTTTACTCAGACGGTAATATTCTTAGAATCCGTAGAAAATGCGTTTGAAGAAATAAAAATTAGTTTCAAGCATAATTCCTGAACCAAACATGCAATATGTCTAATAATGCCTGTATTAATGCATCTATGTGAGTTTTACTAGAAACATGTGCTTTTGTAAGGTTTGCAAACACAAACATTTGTTTTTTACTCAGACGGTAATATTCTTAGAATCCGTAGAAAATGCGTTTGAAGAAATAAAAATTAGTTTCAAGCATAATTCCTGAACCAAACATGCAATATGTCTAATAATGCCTGTATTAATGCATCTTTGTGAGTTTTACTAGAAACATGTGCTTTTGTAAGGTTTGCAAACACAAACATTTGTTTTTTACTCAGACGGTAATATTCTTAGAATCCGTAGAAAATGCGTTTGAAGAAATAAAAATTAGTTTCAAGCATAATTCCTGAACCAAACATGCAATATGTCTAATAATGCCTGTATTAATGCATCTATGTGAGTTTTACTAGAAACATGTGCTTTTGTAAGGTTTGCAAACACAAACATTTGTTTTTTACTCAGACGGTAATATTCTTAGAATCCGTAGAAAATGCGTTTGAAGAAATAAAAATTAGTTTCAAGCATAATTCCTGAACCAAACATGCAATATGTCTAATAACGCCTGTATTAATGCATCTATGTGAGTTTTACTAGAGATAAGTGTTTTTGTAAGGTTTGCAAACACAAACATTTGTTTTTTACTCAGATGGTAATATTCTTAGAATCCGTAGAAAATGAGTTTGAAGAAATAAAAAATAGTTTCAAGCATAATTCCTAAACAAAACATGCAATATGTGTAATAATGCCTGTATTAATGCATCTTTGTGAGTTTTACTAGAGAAATGTGCTTTTGTAAGGTTTGCAAACACAAAAATTTGTTTTTTATTCAATAAGACAGTAATGTTCTTAGAATCCGTAGAAAATGCGTTTGAAGAAATAAAAAATAGTTTCAAGCATAACTCCTAAACCAAACATGCAATATGTCTAATAATGCCTGTATTAATGCATCTTTGTGAGTTTTACTAGAGACATGTGCTTTTGTAAGGTTTGCAAACACAAAAATTAGTTTTTTACTCAATAAGACAGTAATGTTCTTAGAATCTGTAGAAAATGCGTTTGAAGAAATAAAAATCAGTTTCAAGCATAATTCCTGAACCAAACATGCAATATGTCTAATAATGCCTGTATTAATGCATCTTTGTGAGTTTTACTAGACATGTGCTTTTGTAAGGTTTGCAAACACAACAATTAGTTTTTTACTCAATAAAACAGTAATGTTCTTAGAATCCGTAAAAAATGTGTTTTAAGAAATAAAAAATAGTTTCAAGCATAATTCCTAAACCAAACATGCAATATGTCTAATAATGCCTGTATTAATGCATCTTTGTGAGTTTTACTAGACATGTGCTTTTGTAAGGTTTGCAAACACAAAAAAAATGTTTTGCTTAATATTACAGTAATGTTCTTAGAATCCGTAGAAAATGCTTTTGAAGAAATAAAAAATTGTTTCAAACATAATTCCTAAACCAAACATGCAATATGTCTAATAATTCCTGTAATAATGCATCTTTGTGAGTTTTACTAGAAACGTGTGCTTTTGTAAGGTTTGCAAACACAACAATTAGTTTTTTACTCCATAACACAGTAATGTTCTTAGAATCCTGAGATAACGCGATTGAAGCACTACAAAATGTATTCGAGCATAACTGCTAAACCAAACATGCAATATGTCTGCCTGTGTCTTTTACTTTGAAAAGCCTATCCTGCATCACTTTCCCTTCAACAACTGAGCTGCCATTATGATTTGGAACAGCAATTTGCCAGGAAAGTCCAGTTTTACGACACGAATGTTATTTACAGTCGTAAAAATGGTGACACCCTGCAGTACAAGCAACAGGGAAAGGATGGATGATTGTGTTAAAGTTACATCGACGACGTAAAGCTAAAAAGTCGAGTCCCGAAATTGATCGGTTCAGACGCCGTTGATTCGCCTGCAGACTTTAATAGATTTGATGTGCTAAAGGGTGTGTTTGACACAGACCAAAAGAACACACAGCTGCTAAAAACAAGCCTATTCAGCCATGTTGTACCCCCCAGCAAGCCTGCTTTCATACGGTCCACTGCTAGTTGCTCCACAGAACCTTAACATATTAATGTGGGAATGCATTTTTGTCCACTCACTACTTCCACATTTCTCAACCCTTAAACAGTTCCGACTTCCAAATGCTGCGTTTAGCTGAAACATCCAGGCTGACAATTTTACACAACCTAAAAATGATCAATATTTCCCATAATTTCACATTTTCCCTGGGAATTGAAAGTGAATTGACAATATTTACAAGTAGGGCTGGGAATCTCAGGCTACTCAATACGTACGCAATACTGCCAGTATCAATAGATTGCTCTTAATAGACTACCACAGGGCGATTCTACTAAATTGTTCTCAGGGCCACATTTCCTGAAAGCTAAGGACCAGGGGACCGGACTTCTCCCTTCACTCAGTACATGTCCATGCACTAAATTTGTCCGATTTCTCAAATAGTTCAGCTCTAAATAAGCCTCCTACAGTCCATGGAAACACTTTGAACAAGTGGAATAACACACCTGGATTATGCAATTTGGTGATTTAACCCCCAATTCCAACCCTTGATGCTGAGTGCCAAGCAGGGAGGTAACGGGTACCATTGTTATAGTCTTTGGAATGACTCGGCCGGGGTTTGAACTCACGACCTACCCATCTCAGGGCGGACACTCTAACCACTTGGCAGGTAGAAAAAAGAAACAGATTTATTTAAGGTAGCAGCTAGGGAAATGTAAAACGTCGGCTTAATTTGGACTGCTGAGCGAAATACGAATGAGATGAAAGATAACGTAGCAGGTATATTAAAGGCGAATAATAAAACGTACACAAACCTCTTCACGCTGCATTTGTGCACTCCCAACTGTTTAGCAATAATTCCGTATTCCACACAACTGAACATTGCAAACTTGATCTGGAACAGTATCGACCGTGGCATGAACGTAGGGCTGAACGATTTATCGTTTTCAGATCGAAATTGCGATTTCAGAAGTCTCAATCTTGAGATCGTGAAGGCTTCGGTTTTAGACGAACGTTATTTAGCTCTCCTGGCTGACATGTCTGTTGTGTATATGCAGCCTGCTCGTGCTACTCTCGTGCCTTGTCAAACTCACCAATCAGAAGTGGTAAACTACTTGTGAGCAGGGCATGCCGTCACGCTAACCAATCAGAGGCGGCCATTGACGAGGCTACCGCGTACACGCCCACTAACAACTTTGGTGAAGAAACAAACGTGCTGGAGGAAATGGCTGCTGCCGCCGGGTCAGAAGTGGAGGAGGATTTAGTTTTAATACAGAAGAAGAGCAGCACGTCTGTCATTTGGGACTACTTCGGTTTCGAAACTTCAGATGTGCATCAGAAACAGGTACTTTGTAAAACTTGTCGGGCCAAAGTCGCCACATCCCAAGGCAACACGACTAATTTATTCCGGCACTTGAAAAATCACCACCGGCAGTTACACGACGAATGTATGACCAAAAAGTCCGGTGAAAAGTCAACCCCGAGCGATTCAGCCCATTGTAGCAAACAAACCACAATTACAGCGTCGTTTGCCAGTATAACTCCTTATGAGAAGAGCAGCCGCAGGCACAAGGAGATAACGACCGCCATAACACACTACATTGGCAAAGACATGGTGTCTGTTAACACCGTTACCAAAGAGGGATTTCAAAACCTCCTCCACACGCTGGACAGAAGATACAAGATTCCCTCCCGCACCTATTTCAACCAGGTCGCCATCCCACAGCTTTACGCCGAGTGCAAGGAAAAAGTGGAAAGAGAGGTGAAAAATGTGCTTTATTACGCCACAACTACCGATATGTGGTCAAGCAGAACAAGCGAACCGTATCTTAGCTTGACCTTGCATTACATAAATGACGACTTTGAGTTGAAAAGTCGCTGCCTGCAGACAGCATACTTTCCCATGGATCACACAGGAGAGAATATCGCCCTCGGATTAAGAGAGTGTCTAGCAAGCTGGGGTCTGAAAGAGGAGGACCAGACGTGCATCACAACTGACAATGGAGCAAACGTTGTCAAAGCTGTGCAGCTTAATCAGTGGACCAGGCTTCAATGTTTTGGCCACAGGCTACATCTTGCAATTGGTAAGTGTGTGTGTGTGTGTGTGTGTGTGTGTGTGTGTGTGTGTGTGTGTGTGTGTGTGTGTGTGTGTGTGTGTGTGTGTGTGTGTGTGTGTGTGTGTGTGTGTGTGTGTGTGTGTGTGTGTGTGTGTGTGTGTGTGTGTGTGTCTCTGTCTCTGTCTCTGTCTCTGTCTCTGTCTCTGTCTGTGTGTGTATGTCTGTGTTTTTGTTGTTGTTTGTTTTTGTTTACTTAGAATATTTTTGTACATTTGAGACATGCTAGAATGTAGCTAATGATGGTACAGATTTAATGTGATGGGTGCTTGTTGCCTTCAGTATAGTCAGTATAGTTTTTCTCTTAATGTTTTTCTTTAAATCCCTTACAAATTAAAAATTATAATAACAGATTTATAATCAATATTAGATGATGAATAATGATGAATAATGTGTTATGTGCTTTTGATTATTGCTTTACCCTCTGTTGTCTATAATATGGTTTTCTATATTCTTTTTTCCCCTCTTGTCCAGAAAATGCTGTTAAAGATGATGTAAGAGTTAAACGGGCAACAGGACTCTGCAAGCAGCTGGTTGGACATTTCTCACATAGCTGTAAAAAGAAGGCCGCACTGAAAAAGGCACAGCAAGAATTGAAGATACCGGAGCACTCACTGATTACAGAGTGTCCGACGAGGTGGGGCTCACGACAGAGGATGATTGGGAGGGTGTTGGAGCAGAGTAAGGCGTTGTCTCAGGTTCTATCTGAAGACAAGAAGACACGTCACCTGGTCCCCACTTGGCAGGACACAGATGTCCTTGAGTCATTAAACAATGCCCTTGGCCCTCTTCAGGAGTTTACTGATGCCCTGTCCGGTGAAGCCTATGTAAGTGTGTCCTACCTGAAGCCAGTCCTCCATCTCCTGAGGACATCGATCCTGACTGTAGACAAAGACGACCCAGATCTTACCAGGGACATAAAGTCAAGAGCTCTTCGCTATATTGAAGATAAATACAGCGACCCAGCCACACAGGAGCTACTAGATATTGCTTCGTTCCTTGATCCTAGATTCAAAACTGACTACATAAGAGCAGAGAATGTCCCAGACATCAAAGAAAGAGTGAGGATCGAAATGGAACAGGTGGCACGAAAGGTGACTTGTCCTGTTTCTATGTGTAGTTTAGTAATACAAAATGCCACATCAATACAAGTGATATGTCTTATTACATTTATTGGCATTTTTTAATGTTTACATAGAATGCTCAATTGCTCAAAATGACATCAGCCTGCAAAATTTTGACAGCTCTCATCTCTGTGTTTTGCAGGAAAAGAGGGCCCGTGTCAGCACTACAGAGGCCATGCCCCAGGGTGCAGCAGAGGCAGAGCCATCTACTGTGGGGAAGGGAAAGCGGTCATTGGGCAGCTTCTTCAAGAGCAGACCGTCTGTGCCTCCTCCTTCCACCACCATGCAGTTGGAGGATGCCATTAATGCAGAGCTGAACAGCTACCTGATAACTCCTACAATTGATGGAGAGGACAATCCCCTGGCCTGGTGGAGAGTGCACAATGTTAACTTTCCATGGTTGAGCAAACTGGCTCGCAAGTTTCTGTGCATACCAGCCACCAGTTCACCATCAGAAAGATTGTTTAGTGCTAGTGGCAATGTTGTCACATGTCAGCGCTCATGTCTTAAACCATCAAAGGTTGACATGCTAGTTTTCTTGACCAAAAATCTGTGAAGAGTGATGTAGAGATGTCAGGGAAGCAAGTATTATTGTTAAAGTACTTTTTAGATTGTGTTTGTTCTGCACTTTACCCTGACTTGTGGTGTCAGTTTTTGTAAAAAAAAAAAAGATAAATGCTAGTTTTCAGGAATATTATGTTCTATTGTTAACAGAATAGATGTGCAATATTTGGGTGCTGCTAAGCGGTAAATGAATGACCCACCTATTTTAATGTCTGACATATTTTTCAGAAGGGCAGAGGTTGGGTCATTTTGTTTTTGTAATAGTATTTTCTTTATTACCATTACTTTTCAATTTCACTTTAAAATATTGTTCAGGTTTCTTCCAGGGTTGAATAAAGTACTTGAATTGCTGCTATAGATGTTGATAGGCTAGCTCTCTTGAGCCATAAAAGACTGACCTACCTACTTGAGTATAAGACTGTTTACATAAGGTCAGGATCCTTTTTTTCCTTTATTGAAGTTGTTGAATTTTGTTTTTCTTATTATATATTAAGCATTGCTTTTTGTGTTGGAATTGTTTTGTATTTTATTTAACTTAAACTTTTTTATTTATCTTAACATAATTAAGGTTTTTGTACTGGTTTTAGTTCTTTAGTTTTAATAACTGCTGTTGGTCAAGAACTTTGGAGAATGTACATGCATGTTTCTTAATAAATACATGTTTGAAGCAATTCTTACCTTTTAGTATTCATCCTTGCATTACATAGCATTTAATGTTTTCATGGTATATCATTTTTTGTCATGTTTTAAATCTGTTACTGTTACTGAAGCTTGATTTGAAAAGAAATCGTGAGTCAAAATCGAAATCGCAATTTCTGTCAGAAAAATCGTGATCAGATTTTTTCCTGAAATCGTTCAGCCCTACATGAACGGCCTTTTCTTCGGATTTAAAACTCCTGTTAATCAACAGAGACTTATGAATGAACTTCGAGACATTCAAAAGTTTGGTTTCCGGGATTCTTCGTCCGAAAAATCCTTGGAAAAAACTCTTCTTGGCATCGGACCTGCATCCACCCCGGTACGTTCTTGGTAGTAACGTCAAGTTTGTAACGCAATCCAAGATAATTTCTTGAACTGTCTGCCATTGAACATCAGCGTAGCCATTAGAGACGTAATATTTGTAATATGTGCCGATATCACTGTGGGCATCACTTAAAACAAGCTGTAAGGATCTGCAATGCCTCGTGTGTTGTCATACGTCACCCGGAAAAGGAATTAATTTAACCGCGCTAAAATGAAATAAGTGCCCTATGATCAATAGTCGCTTTAGAGAAAGTGGATGGACACTCGGACTTCACACGTAAGTGTAAAAATACAAAAAACAGAACTATTGGAGGAATCAGACTAATTTAGTGCATGGAAACATAGTGACTGTTATTCTCAAAAAACAGCATCCTCTAGATCAGGGGTCACCAACCTTTTTGAAACCAAGGGCTACTTCTTGTGTACTGATTAATGCGAAGGGCTACCAGTTTGATACACACTTAAATAAATTGCCAGAAATAGCCAATTTGCTCAATTTACCTTTAACTCTGTTATTATTAATAATTAATGATATTTACACTTAATTGAACGGTTTAAAAGAGGAGAAAACACAAAAAAAATGACAATTAAATTTTGAGACAGTTTATCTTCAATTTCGACTCTTTAAAATTCAAAATTCAACCGAAAAAAAGAAGAGAAAAACTAGCTAATTCCAAAAATTAAAAAAAGAATTTATGGAACATCATTAGTAATTTTTCCTGATTAAGATTAATTTTAGAATTTTGATGACATGTTTTAAATAGGTTAAAATTCGATCTGCCCTTTGTTAGAATATATAACAAATTGGACCAAGCAAAGACAAATAATTATTTATTCTATATTTTCCAGAACAAAAATTTTAAAAGAAATTCAAAAGACTTTGAAATAAGATTTAAATTTGATTCTACAGATTTTCTATATTTGCCAGAATAATTTTTTTGAATTTTAATCATAGTAAGTTTGAAGAAATATTTCACAAATATTCTTCGTCGAAAAAACAGAAGCTAAAACTAAGAATTAAAATAAAATGTATTTATTATTCTTTACAATAAAAAAAATAAATTTACTTGAACATTGATTTAAATTGTCAGGAAAGAAGAGGAAGGAATTTAAAAGGTAAAAAGGTATATGTGTTTAAAAATCCTAAAACCATTTTTAAGGTTGTATTTTTTCTCTAAAATTGTCTTTCTGAAAGTTATAAGAAGCAAAGTAAAAAAAATAATGAATTTATTTAAACAAGTGAAGACCAAGTCTTTAAAATATTTTCTTGGATTTTCAAATTCTATTTGAGTTTTGTCTCTCTTAGAATTAAAAATGTCGGGCAAAGCGAGACCAGCTTGCTAGTAAATAAATAAAATTTAAAAAATAGAGGCTGCTATTTGAGCTATTTTTAGAACAGGCCAGCGGGCTACTCATCTGGTCCTTACGGGCTACCTGGTGCCCGCGGGCACCGCGTTGGTGACCCCTGCTCTAGAGTGAGCATTTGTCTGTGGTCTGTTTTTGGTCAGAGTTAGAAATTTCAGAAAATAACAGCCGTGTTATGCAAAAACTGTCAATGCAAGGATCTAGAGGTGGGAAAAATTAGCATTACATAACGATTAGAAAGTGGGAAATTCATGAGTCGATGGACAAATGTCCAGATATCGACATATGTTGAGGAAAAACTGTTCTAAAAAGA